>NC_060966.1:5180819-5308319 GCF_910589235.1 Vespa crabro
TTTATATTATCATCGTGTTTTCCTGTGTTTCCATGAATATTTTTCCCAGAATTTAAAAACAAATCATCATATTTATCACTTCGTCCAACTCGCGGTATGTTTTTAGCAATTTTTAAAAAAAATGCTGGCACTTCGTCAGCCTCCACCGAATATTGCAGGACAGATGATATAACGATTGATCCGAGAATAACTAAAAAGTATAATTTTTGTATTTCCGTCATTTCAGTATAATTAAAAGAAAAAAAAAAAAAAAAAAAAAAAAAAAGAAATATAATCAATTCGAACGTACCATGAATAAATATTTTTCTTGCCCAATTACATGACATAGTATCAAACGTCATGTTGAGATAAATAAAAATGATAGTATAATCTGTGACGATGAAAAAAATTAATTACAATTTTCATTTTGTACGATCGTACCTGCCATATGTATTTCTCTATATATGAAAATTTTCTGTACCTACTTACTTGTAACTTCAAATTGTACGATTGTCACGATTCGACTGTGTCGTGTAAGCTACAAAATCCTACGTATTTATACTCGATTAAAAAATCGTATTAAATATTTTGATCATGTTCGAGTTGTAAATCGATTCGATTTAAGTCTCTTGTACCCGTACCGTATTTCGTTAATCGAGAAACTTTCGTCGTTGCAAATCGTTGATTGTATTTCATTCTGAAAAAGAAAAAAAAAAGAATCTATGTCAATTTAATTTATTCAATTATTCAATATCAAATATTTTTAGAATGATCATGTAACGTGCAACGATACCATCATAGATTATTATTATTGAATAATTATAATGATAAAGTTATATCAACTTTGATCATAAAATAAAAAAAATTAGATATATTATATATACATATATTATTTAAAACATATAGTGAATATTTTTAAAAATTATTAGTAATTTTTTTAATATTGAACATAAGTGAACTTAATTGATGACACGATAAAAAGTCGAATATTTAATTTCTTTTATTCAATAATCATCATATTGATTGTATTGTACATTGTTTAGATATTTTATAAATAATTAAGATCAAAAGTAAAGACCAAAGTAAGTCAATATTTTTTCTATCGAAATGAGAACACCAAAATCAATAGCCCTTATCGTGGCAGGTGAATGATACGTGCTATCAATATGAAATCACACGATCTGCATACATTATGTTATCGAATTTCAATGATCTTATTCCTTTAATTATTTTTATTAATATAAATAAAAATCATTAATTTTAATCTCATTACATAACGCATATGTATGTATATCGATTAAATGAAAAATTGAAAAAAATTTTTCCTTTTAATACTTTTTTTTTTTTTTTTTTTTTTTTTAATTTATTTCATCACCGACAATGCATTTTTCAATGATTTACAAAACATGAATTTTATAATTATATACTTAAGTATATATAAATTTATATGATTATTTTCTTTAAGTATTAAATAAAAAAGAAATGTTTCAGGCGAATATCGTGTGATGTCAAATTGAAGGATAGGTGGAGGAGCATCAGGCAAATTGTAGCGATAATTATTTTACTTGGGATAAATTTAAAGAGCCTAATAAAAGTCATTTTAATTTTTGTTAAATAGAACCTTATATTATTTATTAGACATTTTTATAATTGTATCATCACCCTGTATACAACTGATAAGATTATAATATGAAAATAATAAAATGAATGGAGTATTAGAGAAAGATTAAGCGTTGTAATGTTTCTATAAGATGATTACATTTATTAAAATTTGACAAAGAAGATAATACTGATTATAATAAGCGGTCGTATCGTTGCAAGTTGCATTGGATTATTGATTATTGATTATTGATTATTGATTTGAGATGTTTATCTAGATAACCAGGCGTTGCAAGCTTCGCTAGCGATTTCGCACATGGCAGAGAGTGCTCGGTTGGCTACTTCGGCATCTGCAATAATTCAAATAAAATATTCATCAGAGATCTTATTAATATTATTTATCTATGATTATTTTTTTCACAGGATGGATCAAAAGTTCTTGAACGATTTAAACAATCAATTATTATTTCTCAATGTTATCACTTTTTCTGTTCTACGATTTTGACTTGCAGTTTTGCAATTCGAAGAAAAAATAAATAATCACCTAGAAACTTTTGATCTCTACGTCCTGCAGTAATATTACAATATAATTATTGTAATATATATATATATATATGTGTGTGTGTGTGTGTGTATATACAAATACCTATCGCACATACATTCAAATTTTTATTATTAAAATGTAATATTTAATAATTAGTAATAGTAAATGTTTTTGTTTGTGAGTAGTTCATTTTCTATTTGTTTCTCTTTTTTCTTTTTGAATGTATGATTGAAAAAAGAAAAAAAAATACGATTAGATACATCGAACATTTTTTTAAATAATTTTTTGAACAGTCGTTTGAACATTGAAATTTACCAGACTCGGAGTTGGATCGTTTGCCGAAAATGCTGCCATTGAATGGAGGTTTCTTGTATCCAGCCTCGACGATAAGGCCAAGGATGGCAACAACGAGGAAGATGGTAAGAGCAAAACGGACGGAGACCATTTTGAATGAGGGGATTTTTTAGAGCTAATCCGTTAGAAAAAGTAAAAAGAAAAAAGGTAAGTTTGTTAACAATACAAATAAAATAAATAAAATATTAAATATTATATCTTACTTGTTGAAGGAAGCTGTTGATTCTTCTACGAAAGTCGAACAGTGAATGTTGTGAATCTGAGAAAAGCTCTGAGCTTTTATACTCTCAAGAAGAGTACTGAAGATAAATCTCTCTATCAAACGCAGACGAGGGACATTATATGCAAGAGAACGTTTCCAATGAGATTTTCTTTAACTAAAACGAGTATCATGCCATTGAGATATGTCAAAATGATCAATGACAATGTTATATATCGGACATAGTTAGAAAGGAATATGGCAATTTCATTTTAAGTATGGAGAAATGAGGAATAAAGATTCAAAGCCGGTCACTGACATTCAGAGAAATGAGTTTGACTTTCGTATAAAATCTATATACAACTTCCCTTATATAATTCTTTTTTACTTACAAAAAATTCGTATTAATATTATAAATATAAATATATTTATAAATATGTTTTAATAAATACCTGAAGATGGTTGTTGTTGCTCTAAGAAAGAGGTGAGAAACTGAACTGATACTTTCCTTCGAGTAGTCTCGGCTTTTATAAGAACCTGTAAAATACCATAGGGAAAGGCTAATAATAAGCTGACAAAATTGCATTACAAGTTATCAGAAACTTAATACAATTTTGACTGCTCGTGATTGATTTTTATCTCATGGGAAATAAATTTTCTTATGGTTGATAAGAGATGATACAGCAACAAAGTATATTGTTGTTTTTAGTTTAATTATTAACTGAAACATATATTGTCATTATTTTATGTAAAATAAAATTGTTTAAATATTTGAATGGAATCCCTTGTTCACGTTAATTCATGTCGAAAAATCCTAGAACGTCAATCCTTAGAACATAGATTCCTAACATAATTGATGGAATGATCAAGTAAGCATACTGAGATCCATTGAAAAAATTTAAATAAATATATATATATATATATACCCATAAAATGTTCACAAATATTGATATTTAATTATTATCCATGTTTTTTAATGTATTATTTAACCCACGGTAAAAAACAAAAATTTTTTTATACCATAAGAGTTACATTTATTAGCTGCCAATAAAATAAATTTCTTTTTTAAGAAAAACCTTTCGTTGGTAATAAAATCGAAGGAAAATGTCATAAACAACAGTCGATAAAATCGTTTGCGACGTTGTTTGATTATATAAAAGCAGAATTCTACTATTATCGATTGCGTTTACCAATCGATAAGACAGGATTCTACTACTAACGAAAGAGTATTATAAGTCGATAAAATAGGACTCTACTACTAATGAAAGAATATTATAAGTCGATAAAATAGGACTCTACTACTAACGAAAGAGTATTATGAGTCGATAAAATAGGACTCTACTATTAACGTGAGTATTATAAGTCCATAAAACAGTACTCTACTATTTATTGATTATTTCCATTCGTTCAATAAAGTAGTGATTTATTATTATCTCTTCAATCGATAACACAGACTTTTACTGTTATCTACCAATAGTACAACATTTTACTATAATAGAAAATTACGTTCAACATGATCGATAAACTATGCAAATCTAATTGGAAATTGTCACATGATATTAATACTTATCTTGATTATCTTATTTTATCTTAAATTTTTCAAAATTATTAATAATTTTCTTTAATATGATAATCTTTGTAATTAAATGACTTATATATAGAGTATGCTAATATGATTGTTTAATTAGCTATGATGTAGATCTATCGATCACGATATTATTATAGGTTTTAAGTTTTAGCATATAATTGATTCTTTTATTTGTTCTATTCTATACAATATAACATAAAAAAATAAATAAATTATTTTGAAACAGAAATTATTATCGTTTACTCATGAATTTATTTGTATCATTAATTTTATCATTAAATTTGTAATTAAAGCTAAAGTTATTTAATATATTAGATATCACGTATTAATATTACAATATGATTATAAATTTTAATATATATATATATAATATTTCCTAAATATAATTTGGTACCCCGTTTTATCTCCTTTTCGAATCTTCTTTATTTATTTTTTTGTTTTTTGTTTTTTCTTTTTTTTTATTAATAATAGAATGTATGAATATTTACAGATTTCGCTTAAAGATATAATAGCCCAAATAATGAATTATTGGATCTCTACCTTCGGCCTATTTCTAACAATCGCATCGTGATCAGTAAAACAAAAGATAAAAAAATTAAACTTCGAATAATCACCTGATGAGAAGTTTCTGTTACATGAATTAATAAAATAATTTTTAAACATTTGTTATGTAAATAATATCTACAAGTAATATAATGTTAACTATATAAGGAGAAAATACTTTTGCAATTGTTCCTACGAAGTTATTAATCTTTTTTATAATTATTATCAAAAAAAAAAAAAAAAAAAAAAAAAAAAAGAAAAAAGAAAGAAAGAAAACTGTACGCACACATGTATTATAAAAATTTGCGATTGTCAAAAATACGAAGATGTTACCGTTACATCGTATATAGGCATTCTAAAATCTACGTCTTATTGTCGCGTCACAACTTCTTTTTTAACGGCGCAAGATTAATTAACATATTACTGTACAATTTTCTTACATATCTCACGTATATGGATTACTTTTTGCATTAGAGAGAAAGGGAAAGAATGAGAAGGTAGGATAGATATATAGATAAATAGATAAATAGATAAAGGGAGGATACACAAAAGGATTCATTTTCTTCGCAGGGGAAGAAAATACGAAGACAATTTTTTTTTTTCCCTTATCATTATCAACGATAACATGTATTAGGTGGATGAATTAGCCTCTACGCTTATTAAGAATCGACTTAATTAATTAATAGCAAATGAATTTGTTTAATTGGAAGACTCTGATTTTGTTATTATATCATTTTTCTAAATTTTAATCTTAAAACTATATACACTATATTAGACGTTTTATTATATTATGTTATCTGATTAAAAATAGTCGAAATGTATTTCGTGTAAAATCTAAAAACGACAATATACGATAATAATTATTATTAAACAATTTTATCGCGCGAGAAAATGTAACTTTACGTTTACCGTGTTACTAAACTCGCGTATTACATAAATATCATTTATTGCATAATACACACATCTCACACCAGAGTCGTGTTCACACGCCGGAAATTTCTTATGCAAAAATTTTATTTGATATCGTCAAAAAAAAAAAAAAAGAGAAAAAAGAAAAAAACAATGGAAAGGAAAAAAAAAGAAAACAAACAAATTTCAATTAATGTGTGTTTTTCCACGTGTACTTTTGCAGGCATTGACTTTTCTTCTATCTTTCTTTTCTTCCCTTTTTTTCTTCCTTTTTTTTTTACATTTTCTTCATCGTGTGAACTCGACCCAGCGATCTTAACATTCTTATCGATCTAAAGTGCGATTAAATAATAAGCGATATATGGATGTAAATTTAAGTAAAAATCTCTTTTACATCATCACTTTAGATACTTATAAAATTCAAGTTACTATATATATCGAAAATTTTCTATCTTACTTTAAATATATATATATATTAATAAAAGCTCAAATGATAGAATGAATGATGTATGTATGAACGACGATCTTCGAAATATATTTTACAATTAGAACATTCATTCTTATATTGAAAAAAGAGAAAGAGAGAGAGAGAGAGAAAAGAAAAAACCAAAAAAAAAAAAAATGAAAAGGAAAAGAAAAAGAAAAAATAGAACAAGACAAGATATTTTAAAGGAGAGACAAAAGAAGAAATTATTTGTGTATCTTTAAAAAATTATACATCAATTGTTTAATTATAATTAATTAATTAACAAACCTACATACAGCATATATATATATATATATATATATATATATATACATATATATATATATGTATATATATATGTATGATAATATATAGAGGAACAATGTTCTCAATTAATATTCTAATGGGGTCATGTATGATCGAACATGACTGACCTAGACACGCCTATATATATTATCTAGGAGATATGTAAATTCGTCTGGCTCTCGATTAGGCAAAATAGAAACTTGCCGTGTTCTTTAGCTGTCATTTATCGAAAATAATAGAAAAAAAAAAAAAAACAAAAAAAAAATGAAAAAAAAAAAACAAAGAAATATACATCGCCGTCGTCGTCGTCAGCGTTGCTTCTTCTACGAAAGGAAAAGAAGGAAAAAAGGAAACAAAGGACAGGGAAAAGAAAAAAAAAGTAAGAAGAAAACAACAATTTCAAGGAATGATGTCACAATTGCAGGCACTTCCTCCGTGGCCGATGTTGCACTGAGCCATGCACCACATATCCCAGTCGATCTCGTCTGATGTTGAAGAATTAGGTGCACTGCTTGCTTGTTGATTATTATTAACGTCCATGGTACGGGGAACGAAATTTTCGTCCTTCATTATATCTCTTCCGTTCATCATCATCCTCATCTTCGTCATCATCAGTCGCTGTACTTCTTGTCTTTGTCCTTCTTGTTTTTGTATTTGTTGTCGTTGTTTTTGTTGTTGTTGTTGTTGTTGCGATTGTTGAAATTTGTCGGAAAGTTTGGTTGAAATTCGTAACCGATCTATACTCTCTTCCTTTCGATTGTTCAACGACAAAGAAGGATAAATCTTTCGGCAATCGCATCGTTCTCGATCTCGAAGATATTGAAAAAGATTACGACAATAATGTCTCCTCTCAACTGATACAAGACAAAGCCTGTTTAAGAGGTCGTCCACTTCACGGCCACGACGGCCTTCCTCGACTAACTGAGAAGTAACGTGGACCTCGTCCTCGTTCACCGAGAGGTTCTCCGCGCGGCATAAAACTACGCATGCGTTATTGAAAATATAAGTCCTTGCCGGGACGATCCTGGCGTGGCCGAAGAGCATCGTCAGCAACACCCACCAGGCCAGAGGCGTCATCTGAAAGTGATGGCTAATCAATATCAAAAGTGGACTTCCTCCCTTCCTCCCTCCCTACCACCCAACCACCCATCCACCTACCCACCCTTCTACTCCTAACACTAAGTTCCCCTACCTTCATCTCTTCCCTCTCTACCTAGAGACACCCTCCTATCCACTTTTTTCTACTATCTCTTTTTCTTTTGGAGAACGAAGAAGAAGCATTTCCTCGTTTCTAACCAGAAAGCGTAAACTTCTTAAATCAAATAGATTTTCTTATATATAATATCGATATTGTTACCCGTCGATTTGATTTTAGTATGGCCAATGAATAATATCGATAACAGATCATATCTTTTTTGATCTCTCTCTCTCTCTCTCTCTCTCTCTCTCTCTTTTTCTCATCTGCCAAAGAAATTTTCTTTGTTTCTTATTAATGATAACGATCCGCATTTTTACATAATTAGATCATCAATAAGTGAGACTGTACGTACGATTAAATCGTCTGCTTTTCTTTTTCTCTCCTCTTTCTTTTCGTTTTTTTTTTCTTTTCTATCAACTCGAGAAAAAAATTATCGCGTAATTCTAAGACCAAAAGTCATTACGTTTGATTGTCTAATATAATTACAAAAAAAAAAAAAAAAAGAAAAAAAAATCATATATTTTATTAATCAAACCAATGAATGAAAATTTGCCTGTATAAATTTACAGAAATTTATAATCATTATATATAATCGTTTACGTTTTATTAGATAACAAAATGATCGAAAGAAAAATTAATTCTCATTTTGATTAGACCATTGAATGATACTAAGTCGGATGATTTCCATTGATTGGATCTAATGAAGAGATACACATATATGATGAATAATTTCATTCACGTAAATTATCTATTATACGTATCTACTACTATCGAGATAATTCCAAGTTTCTAATAGTCATGAAAGCATGAAATAACTATGACGAGAGAAATCTGACATACCTAACTGTTACGTGACATACCACCTAATACGAATACCATTGGTAATATTTGTTATAGATGAAATATGTTAGAATGTCCTCGATCAGATGTTACTCGTATTCGATCAATATATCTAATTATAATAAATCCTAATGTCTAATATCGTAAAAAAGAAAAAAGAAAGAAAAAACAAAAAAAAATAAAATCATTTCGGGAAACAATCTATTTCACGATCGAATCTTACCTGATTGATTTTTTCTTTTTTCTTTTCTTTACACCCAAAAGAAAATAAATAAATAAATATATTAACGAAAACAAAAAAAAGATATTAACGAAAATGACCCCACGAGTTAGAAACTTAAAGAACGTAATTATCAGGACAAAAACTTTTAACAGACTGAATGATCGTGAATAAGTGTACGACGTATCGATACTAGATAGGTCGGTAAAAATCTTCGATTACATATAATACGTCGATACGATGATCAATGATAAATGATAACGCGCATTCATACACGTATCGTATCAACGTGCTTTGTGTATTGTTTGCAAAACATTACTTTCATAAATATCTTTTACAAAAGAACTTCGTTCGATTCCATATTGATTAATATCATATTCATATATACATTATACCATAGCTAAAGATATGCATCGAAGTATTTTGTACGTATATTAAAATTATTACAAATTATTAATAATTACGATAGGTATTAAAATTTTATTCGATCGTATCGATAAGTCCCGATATCTCGTTTAGACAACAAAAATATATACATATATAAACAAAAATAATCCAGTGCGTTAAATGTAAAATTTAATATTTCTTTAATTCAAACGTAATTCATTTAACAAAAAGATAAAAAGAATACATTTCGATAAGGTAGGATAGGTAGGATATATATCGTTCCTACGTAATACAAGAAGTTAGTTTATATATCGGGTTAAGGGACTGCGTGAAAGATTACAAAAAAAAAAAAGAAAAAAAAAAGAAAAAAAGAAAAAAAAAACGAAAAATAAAACAAGATAGAAAGATAACATAGAGATAACAAAACTAATAGGTACCTCCACCTCTTTTATTCTGACGTAACATAATCTTCGATATAATCTTAACTTCGTTGAAACTCTTTTCTTCCTTGAATCAATCAAATTAATTTTATTAATTAGCCATCGAAGTAGATCACGATTTCTATCTCGAAGTAGATCAATATTATCTATCTCTCTATCTATCTTCATTTCTTTTTTGCTTTTCTTTTTTTTAGGGTGAACGGGGGAGGGACGGGGAGGGGGGAGAAAAACGAAGAAAAAAATAATCGTCGATAATTCTTATCAAAATTCCAACGAATCGTATATGTAATTATCTCAGTTAATTCTTTTTTCCTTTTCTCTCTCTTTCTCCCTTTTAAAAAATTTTTTTTCTTTCTGCACATTAACCCAGCAAAGATATATTACGGAGTAAAGCAATCAATTATAACCCCGTACAATGTACATAATATAGATCTTATCAAGGAGATCTAGAGCATGCACTTTGCTCGACCTCGATCGTATGTATACTATTTTCAGTAAATCTACTAGTTTCGCGTTGCGCAACTTGTGAAATATTTCACGAGTGTAACAAGGTCGTTTCAAAAGTTCTTAGAATTAATCTTACAAAGGTAAGTTTTTTTTTTTTTTTTTTTTTTTTCATTTTCCTTTTAACTTAGGATAATGTAATTTTTACAATCTGAAAAAAATAAATTAAACATAACGAAAGTTTCGAAAAAGTCTAATCGATTGTTACAATGACCTATTGAAATTTCACGAACTGTATTTTTTTATTCTCTCTCTCTCTCTCTCTCCCTCTCTCCCTACTTTTTATTATTTTTTTCTTTTGTTTTCTTTTACTTTAATTTTATTTTTCCTATAGGATTCACGATAATGGAGAATGGAAATTCAGAACAGATGCCGCCGGTGAATTCTTTCCACGATGAGCCCTTGGGAAGTGTTGGCTCGATTTAAACTTTCGACGAGAAGATGCGAGAAAGAGATAGAGTTATATATATATAGAAAGGTAGAGAGAGAGAGAGAGAGAGAGACGAAAAGAGGAGGCAAAAATCTCTCTCTCTCTCTCTCTCTCTCTTTCTCTGTTTTTCTCGTACACTTCCTTCAAAGAAAGTAGAAAAACTGTAGGCGAGTATACGATCGATCTAACGTCTGTGGTTGCATTAAATCCTCCCGACCTACTACCCTCTTCCTCCCTTTAGCTACCATCCACGCAGAAACGACCCCTTCATCGACTCTTTCCACCCTTCTATTCTTCTCCATCCTTGTCTTTTTATTCTTCTTTTTTTTTCTTTCCTTCTTTTCTCTTTTCTTTTCTTTTGGTTTCTTTTCTTTCACTTTTTCTTATGTCAGACATATAATGACACAAACTATGTTTCATATCCGAGTTTTGTTAGTTCCCTTTGGGAATTTTTTAATAATACTTTTTAAGAATTTATGTCATCGATTTTTAAGAATGCATTACAATTCATTCTTCTATCTAATTCGTTGATATTTTTTAATATTTTTTTATAAACTATCTCTCCGTCTCTTTTGTCTCTTATCAATGAATAATTATTACATGATTTATTTCATTATTATCATTTCGAGGTTGAAATTTTTTTGATAATATTTCTTAATAAAAATTAAATTCCCTAATATTAGATTTGATATTACTATTAACCAAGCAAAAGGATTTCCAATGAAATAGATAAAATATCATCATCTTTTATTTAAATATATAATATTAAAAATTCTATATATAAATTATTGGCTCTGACGGATGCATAATAATCGTATATATACATAGAAACTCATTTGTTTCTAGGAAATAAAAATCTGAATACTTTTAAAAGCTAGACAATAAATCATTGTCCCGATATGAAATTCTCAGCAAACGTTGTTAAATCATAATTATTAAACGCGCACAACTTATAAGGAAACTAAAATAAATTACTGTCTCATGATAATATTCAGTATTAACTATTAATCTTGCAACAACACATAAAGAATGATAATTATCGAGTAACCCGATAAGATTATATTCAAAAAAATAAATTTCATTTAAAGAATTCAAATAACAAATTATCTGAATTCGATCGAATCGAATAATTTTTTAACTGAATGAAATAAATCGTTGTAGACACTTTGATGAGACAATTGTCACAGGATACGTCTAGGAACTATTCGAAAGTTTAACTTAGAAAGGAATACATCGAAAAACACATCTCTCGAGTGTCAATCCCTTCTGTTATGTCATGTTAACATTCGAATGTGACAGTAACGATGAGGACAGTAACGCTTTAACACAAGAAAATACAATGAAACAGGATTGGAGTTACGTCGTCGTCCTTAACGTAGGCAATGAATCCTACGAGATACTGAACGCATATACGCGCGCGCGCGCACACACACACTCATCCTACGATTATATATGTGTGTGTATCTAGCCAAGTATATTGCAACATAGAGAAAATAATGTAAGTTACGTGAGACAAAGGGTATATCGACCTCAGTGGTGGTACATCTACGTGAACATTTACACAGGTCGAAAGTATAATAGTTTACGACATTCCCTCCCCCCTCACCACCTAGCCCTCCTCCACTCCTTCTTCTCTTCTTCCTCTATCTCTTTCATTCTCCGCCACCACCTTCGTCTCTTCCTCTTTACAACGAAGGACGGAGTCAAGGTATTGATTAAATTCACCAGACGGCCATTTTGGCTCGCTACACGATTGGTTGTCGTCCATTTTGTCCTTCCTGTCTCTCTCTTTCTCTCTCTCTCTCTCTCTCTCTCTCTCTCTCTCTATGTCTCTTTCTCTTTCTCTTTCTCTTCCTCCTACTCTATTTCCTCCTACTCATCCCTCCTATTTTACCAAGCTCAAGAGAGAATACTAAAGCGCAGGCGTCGTGATATTTACCAGCGAAGAAATCGGAACGGTCAGCAGCAATTGAATTTTCCCAGCATCTACCTACGTTCATTTAATGTCGAACACAATAATTTTTTTCTTTGCTCTCTCTCTCTCTCTCTCTCTCTCTCTCTCTCTCTCTCCTTATCACCTTCTTCAATCCACCCAACCTTCCTCCCAATTACACCCCCCCCATTTCTTACATATTTTCTATTCGACTTACCTACTTGATAAAACTTCCGAACTAGACTACCCCATTTTCCGATCGTAAATATACGTACACCCTTAATCTTTCCACGAAATATGAATAAAAATATATATATATATATATATATGTATATATAATTGTTGTTAATTACATTGAATGATCAATTAACGAACGATCATTGAATCGAATTTGAAAGCAGAGAGAGAGAGAGAGAGAGAGAGAGAGAGAGAGAGAGAGAGAGAGAGAGAGAGAGAAAGAAAAAAAAATAAATAAAGGATGACAATAATTAATAAGAAAAAAAAAAACATAGAAGATAGAAGAAGGAGTATATATACGAAACCCTGGTGGTTGATAATACATCTTGATGAAAAAAGGAAAAAAATAAAAAAGAAAGCAAATAAAAAAAAAAAAAAAAGAAAATAAGAGAAAAAGAGAGAGAAATAAACGAAAAGAAAAAGAGAAGAGAAAAATCAAAGGACAATTTTTGAGGAAGAAAAAGAAAGGATTGAACGTAGGAAATATACATATATACTAAACGTATATATATGTATATATGTATATGTATGTATGTATTCCTGTATTTGTCTGCGTGAATTTGCACCCGCGCGCGCGCGCGTATGTGTGTGTGTGTGTGTATGCATAATGTGTCATGACGTCAGAGAATGACATTGGATTGGCCGAATATGAACACGCCTGTAGGAACCGCCCCCGCATACGTCGCATTCGAATCCACCCCTTAACCGTCTCTCTGCTTAAGTACGGGGGTGGTTGTGGAAGCCACGCCCACGTAAAAACAACCCCCTCTTGGTCTTTGCTATGCCCACGCTCGTGCGTCGGTCGTACTTGAAGGAGGAAACTGGGTCAGGCATACTCGAGGCAGGCCGAGTCAGGCCGAGGCTCGAGAGTCGTCCAGGAGTTTTCGACTCGAACCAGTCCCTTCGAAAACTATCCCGAAGCCCATCGTCGTCGTCGTCGTCGTCGTCACCGTCGTCGTCGTCGTCGTCGTCGTCGTCGTCGTCGTCGTCATAGTCGTCTTTGTAATCGTCATTATCATCATCATCGTCGTCGTTGTCGTCGTCGTCGTCGTCGTAGTCATCGTTTCTCAAATCGTCAGCTCAATTTCGTGCCACGATTTTCTTCGAAAAAATCCTTTTCGAATTTTGATCAATCAATTATATAATAATTTAAAAAGGACGATCAATCGACGAAGGGATAAGTAAGGTTAGTGTTCTTAATCCTTCATTATTTCTCTATTAAAAATGTATTATATATTTTCTCTTTTTTTTTCTTTCTTTCTTTCTTTTCTTTCTTTTCTTTTTTCAACTCGTTTTCATGTTTATATACAATCAGCTATGCTAACACGCTTCTTTCAGTATATGCTAATATGTGTATTTTGTAAATGATAATAATTATTTTTTCAATGCATGGATATCACTATTTCATACGAATATTCGATAGAAAACACATGATAGGAATCGTTCGTGTGAAAGTTATAATCCGTAAATTGGGGTTAATTATCGATTTGATAAGTATTACATAAACGGGACGGATGGATTTATTTTCTATGAATTTTCCTAAAATTTCCTAAATTTGTGCGTATTAAAACTTTAATAATAATAATAACAACAACAACAACAATAATAATAATAATAATAATAATAATAATAATAATAATAATGATAATAATAATAATAATAATCTTTTTGGACGGAGAATTTTTATGATCTCTTAATAGGAGGGATGGGGGTGGGGGACGACGAATAATTAATTGACTAGATTATAAAATTTGCAAAATTATAAAGGATTGATTTCAAGAATTTATATATTTAAATATTTGTATGTTGCATTTTTAAACCATGGATTTAAAAATTGTATAATTTATTATAAATTAAAATCCTTCGAAATTAATCCTTTTATGCAAATGTAATAAAATAAACAATTATTTAAATAATATCAATGGAGAAAAATAGAACAGGTCGATTAAAGAAAGAAAAATGTATGTCAAGAAAGAAAAAAAAAAGAACAAAAAAAGAAAAAATTGTACGTTTCAATTAATAAAATTGTCTACATTTAAGGATTAACAAAAAAGACCGAATTCATTTCGATTAGATCACTCGAATCGTTTCACTTTTAATAGTTATCTCATTTTTATATGCACGTCTCATAAACGAATTCTCTCGTTCATATTTCCATTTTCTTTTTAATTCTAGAAAATTGAAAATCCAATTAATTCTTTCAAATCGAAACGATCAGTTCAGAGAGCAAAGCTAAAAACTGCTCGTAAATCTGCTCGATAAATTTGAACTGATTCAAACATGAAGCTTCTTCTGATCATATTTAATTATTATAGCCGAACAAGGTATGCTCTCTGTCCATGTTTCTTTTTTGTGGTCGCTCGGCCTATCGTGCTCTCTTCTCTACGTTTTTTCTTCTCGCTTTCTCGCAAGCAAATACAAAAAAAAAAAAAAAAAAGAAAGAAAGAAAGAAAGAAAGAAAGAAAGAAAAAAAATAAAGTTACCAACGAAATAAATCGATAAATATAAATAAATAAATAAATAGATAAATAAATAAATGAACGAATGAAGGAATAAATGAATAAATGATATCTCTTGGCGAGACCAAGTTCGAAAATCGAGCGAAGACTGAAGCGGAAAATCTTGCTTGACTGTTGTAGGGACTGAAGCGAGGGACACAAGCAGAGACATGGACAATGTGCAAATGATCGGCACTAAAATCACAGCGATCAAGGAATACTTATATGTAAGACATCCGTATCTCGGTTCTCATCAACATAACTAACATATTTATCATAATCTATATCATCATTTCCTAATCGATAGTCATTTACGTTTATTGTAAAATTTTATTCATATACGATAAATGTTAAATCAATTTTATTTATTTCTAGATAAAACAAAGACAAAGATCAGAATATAATTTTTTAATTGATTCGAAATATTTGTTAATTTAATTTTTAAGACGAATTTTATAAACCCAAGAGATTCTATGATCTAGAATTTATTACAATGAATGCAATTTTCTTTTTCTTTTTCTTTTTTTTTTCTTCTTCTTCTTCTTTTTTATAATTTCAGAACTTTGCAAGGACGCACTCACCCACAAGACTAATGAGTAACGAAAATACCTACTCCCTCTCCAGGGAACACTGTAACCTCAAATACTCGGGTAAGTCATGAAAAATCTAATTTTTCCTTGCATTAATGCATGTCAAATGATTTTTTTTATGTAAAATCAATTAGTAGCAATATTTATTATCTTCTAAATCACACTTACAATATTTCTAACACTTTTCGAATTGATACAATTATACATAATGTTCCTGCGGACAATAATTCCTTTCCTTTTCCTCCAAACATATATGTAAATTTATTTTCTTTTCCTTTTATAAATAACTGTATAGAAACAATTAATACGATTAATGTGAAAATAAAAATCAAACTCGCATTAAACGCAAGCTCACAATATTTCTGACATTTAAAAAATAAATACAATTCCAGTGTTCGCATGAATATAATTCTTTTAACTACATTTAAACAAACAAATATTTTCATTTCATTTAGATTATTTATTTTACAAACGATTGGTATGACCGATTTAAAAAAAGAAAAAAAAAAAAGAAAAAAAAAAAATGGAAAAAAAACCACAGAACACCGAACTCTCATTATTTGTCAAACACTTAGAAAAGGGGGGAGGGGTGAAAAAACAGAAAAGATCCAGTGCCTTAACTTCTTCAAAGAAAAGAAAAAAAAAAAAAAAAAGAAAAAAAAATCCTCATAGCTCACAATATTGTCGTGATTTCGTGAAGCTTGCGGCTTCATCGAAGGGGTGCATAATAATAGAGGATTTAGAATCGGCCCGAAGTGAGGTTTCCTAGGCGGCGAGTGGCTGAGGACAGATTACACGCCGCAGGGTACAAAGAGTAGAAGGGTTTCGCAGTCTACGTCTCGTGTTTGCACATTGGGAAGTGTTGGATAGCGATAAGGTATCTCTGTTGCGTGACGTGACCACCATATTCAAATTTTCAAAAGATCCTTCTTCTTTTTTTTTGTCTTTTTTTTTATTATTCTTTTTCCTTTTTCATGCTAATCAAAAAGATCACTTGCCACGGATGTATAGTCACGAACCAATTAGATGTATATATATATATATATATATACACTATTCAAATATTTCAAATTTATTCGAATTCGTAATATAACAATAACGATAGAAAAAGATAACCGTTCAATATTGTAATTATAAATTAATCTCATAATCTCTCAGTTTATAAATAGCCAGAACTAACGGAACTAATTGCCAGTTATAACAACCCTCTTAAGAAGAATCGTTTTGATTAAAGTTAGATAGCTTTGAGGGTCCAATACAAACATCTGGATACAAAACGATTACAACGGGCAATAACTTAAAATAAAATTGATATAACGCGATTTCCTTTATCTTCTCGATATTAAAATTTCAAATAAAAGAAAAGAAAGAAAGAAGGAACAATAACAAATGTAACAATGATTAATCACTCATAATTAAATCTAATTCAAAGAAAAATATATTTAACTACGGAGGGATACAATTATTCAATTACCTTTTTTTTTTTTTCTTTTCCTTTTTTTCTTTGACTTGATAAAGAATTAATAATGTTTCCTTATCTCTTATCTAGCCAGTTATATATGAAACGATTTACTTCCCTTATTTGTACTCCGAGAAGTGCTATAAACCTCGAGAAAAAAAGAAAAGAAAGAGAAAGAAAGAAAGAAAGAAAGAAAGAGAGAGAGAGAGAGAAAGAGAGAGAGAGAGAGAGAGAGAGAGAAAGAGAGAGAGAGAGAAAGAGAAAGAGAGAGCATAGCATTTGGACATTAGATTGATGGGGTAGGATTAGCCGGATCCCAACCGTTGGAAGCCGAGGATTTCCCTTGTCTAACCAAAGGCTCAAAGCGATTCGCCATCAGGTTCAATGTTCCCTTACTTTCACATTGGAAGCATTATTCAGCACCCTTCTTCTTGATCATTGAAAGAAATACTTTTCGAATATATCTACGTGAATGTTTCCAAAGAATGTTCAAAGTCATTCTCTCTCACTCTCTCTTTTATTATATACTTTCCTCAAAAAAAAAATTTTCAAAAATTAAATAATATTTTCAATGATGATCTAAATAATTCTTTATAAATGATAATAATAATAATAATAATAATAATAACCCTAACATAATACTTATTTGGATTACATTAATTTCATTGTAGAGATTTTAATAGAACCAAACTGACAATATATTTTTCATAGTAACAATAACACTAATAATAATAATAATTACAATGATGATGATGATAATTTGATAAGTGCGAAGTGCCTGCACATACGCAAACACATAGACAACTTCAAAGTCAGTAACCTGTGTTTATCCAAGGGATCACGTTAATGCAATGGAAAACGAGAGGGGTATTTTATTCTATGGGATACATTATGGTTAGCCTAAGATAGAAGGACAGGCCAATCTACCAAGGATTTAGTAGAGGCACATTCAAACGATCCATCGTATTTTTTTTTTTTCTTTTTTTCATTCCCTATTATTTTTCTTTTCTTTTTTTTTTTTTTTTTTTTTTTGAAGAGATCCTCCTAACACTATCGTCCAGTCTATTTATCGTTAAAAAAAAAAAGAAAACAAGTTGCAACAAAAAACTCTCATATTATTACATATATAATTGAAAGTATTACTGATCTAATGACGGATGTACATATATCCTTAGAATTTAGAATTTGTTTAGAAAAAGATCTCTCTCTCTCTCTCTCTCTCTCTCTCTCTCTTTCTTTCTCACACACACACATACACACTCACTCTTTGAAATGTACGAAAAGAAAAATGTGAAGGATCCAGATCGAAAATCTGAAGAAGAAGACGAAGATGATGTCATCCCACCAAACAAGTGAGAGTGTGTCAAAATAGGTCTATACTTTCAATTGTTTGATGAGGTGAAATCATTTGAAATGCGTGTCATTCAACGAGGATGAACAAAATGAACTCGACGGTAGGTCGATTAATGCGTATGCAATGATAGCCGTCAATATGGATGACGATAAAATGATTTATCGTTTATTTTAATCACCGAAGAGATTTCACTTGATTATAACAATTAGAGAGTTATCATAGTTGCGTTTCTATCAATGTTTTCTTTTTCTTTTTTTTTGTGGTTTTTTTCTTTTTTTTTTTTTTTTTTTTTTTTTAGTAAATCGTAGAAAAGAAAAGAACAAAAAAATAAATAAATAAAGAGGACAGTTTAGACGTTAATTTTTTTTAACTTTAGACTTTAATTTATTCATGACTCGAAAATTCGATTAATGAAAATTAATTTCGAATGAAGTGTCTCTCATAATACTTGATGTATTTCAATTTAATTTTTTTCTTTTTCTTTTCTTTTCTTTTTTTTTTCTTTTTTTTTTCTTTTATTTGTCGTTCCTAGACATCCTGCCTCACAATGCCGAAAGTTATCCAGCGACGAAAGAATTCCTGATGAAGGTCGTGGACATCCTATTGGATTACATCAAAGCAACGAACGATCGAAACGCTAAGGTCCTAGATTTTCGTCATCCATCCGAAATGATTCGTTTGCTTGATCTCGAGATACCTGACACTGGTCTGACTTTGCAACAACTATTGATCGACTGTTCGACGACATTAAAGTATCAAGTGAGAACGGGTAAGTCAATTTTATATGATCATTTTTTTCTTAACAAAATCAAACGAAAGTTTCTGCGATGATATTAAAAAATCAATCATTCTTCTCCTTTTTTTTACAATCTCAAACGAATGAAAAGAAAAAAAAAAAAGAGAGAAAGAAAAAGAAATGGAGAGAATTTGGATTCTTTCTTTCTTTCTTTTTTTTTTTCTTCTTAAAACTACGAAGGGAAAAAAATATTGATTATTGACGTAGCATCGAAGAGCATAGTGTTATCACGTTTTTTTTTTTTCGGGATAAAAACATAATTTATAGAAAGATTAAGATTAGGAAAAGAGTGAGACAAGATAAAAAGAAATATGAGAACGTCCGAGTATGCTTCAAACCACTATCACGCTTCTCGATTCACGAGGGTGATAAGCCACATAATTTCATATTCAATTTAGCATACGGCGAAAGTTGGTGGCCACGGGAGGGAGACTACGAAGATAAGCTTGCTAAAAAGATGCTTCCGGACATTCCCTAACACCCCTGACATATTCGCGATAAAAAGAAAAAAAGGGGGGGGAGAAAAAAAAAGAATAAGAAAAGTAGAGTGAGAAAGAAAAAATGAAGAAATTAAAAAATATAAAACCATGACTATCAAATAAGAGACGCTCTTTTTTCGCTGGTTAACAAATTGAATTAGATATTTGTAAAAAAAATAAAATGATATTGTTGACTTATCAACAGACATACACACTTTGGATCATTTAAGATAAAAATAGGAAGAAAATGATATTGAGAAAAAATAAGTACTGTGAGATTTAAAACATCTTCTTTAACTTTAAATTAAATAGAATATATTGATAAAATAAAAATGAAGACTAGGATGAAATAAATTTCATTCCGAGAATCCTAATAATGTTTAGAAAGTCAACCGGCAATGTCTAGGGAACCACAAAGTTCGCCAAATCTCCTCCTGAAGATTCGATTACCGAAGCTGAATGGATGCTAATGCACAATAGAAAAGAAAGAGAGAGAAAGAGAGAGAATCCTAACCAAAGTTAGGCCAGAAATCTGGCCAACGTCGTCTCTCTGTGCGATCGAACGATGCCAAGAGAGTTTGAGAGGGTGTGGTGGGGTGAAGTGGGAATGGATGAAAACGTCACCCCTCTCTGCTATCGTAGGGGCACGTGTACGTTGATATACGTGCTGACAAAAACTCGTTATTAGATTATGTGTCTGGCAAGTATCGAGAAAGAGTACCCTCGAATTTTTTTATTCCTATCTATCTATTTATCTATCTATTTTTTTTTCCAACTTTTTACCGCTGTCTCGTCGAATCAATTTTTCGATATACATATGTATATATATATATATTTTTTTTTTTACATTAATATCGACAATTTAATAAAATAATGAAAGAGTGACGAAGAAAATCGTGAATAAAATATCAAGAGAAAAATTAGAAATGATTAGTGAGATTAGAAATATTGAGGTTGTCTTTGATAGCTTAATTTACAAACGTAAGACGAAGAAAGAAAACATATGCAACGATAAAAGAAACTAACGAAGGAATCCTTTTTATCTTAGAACATGCGTGTGAAAGTAGATCAAGGTCAGAAATAATGATCCTGAAATTGTACGAAAAGCTATCTTCTTCTCACATAGAATTTTAAAATGAAATATGATAGAATCCGTCTGACATTTTCGATCGATCAAACTTAACAGTTCGATAAGATTTTACAAAGAGATACATACGTATATCATAAAGAACGTATATCTCTCTTTCTTTTCTGTTTTTCTTTTTTATATTTTTACGATAATATATTATTATTTAAAATTTAAAGCGACAAAGCTATGTATGTGTCGAATTTTTAAGATTATTGGATTATGCGAATTGTGAAACTTATTTGTCCATCGGCTGAACAAGTTCTATCTTATTCCACTTGAAAGTAGTTTAAGTGTAAACTAGGATTAAACTTTGTGACGTGTGTTTATGTGTGTATATATGTCAATGTGTCTGTGTGACCTAAAATCGAAACTACAAAATATTCTTTTCTATTCTTCTTTGATCTACATTTTGCCAGTGTTATCGAAAACGGATACTCTAGTTTCTGCAATACCTCTAGGGTAAAGAACTTTGGGCTAAGGAACAACTGTCTTCCATTTGGCAAGTTTCTAACTTGAGGAGAGACTTCAAAATTCTTTAAAAATTTAATTCAAATTTTATTTTTTACTATTAACCATTAAATGTAAATTATGTCTACGATGAGGGCAAAAAAGAAAAGGGATTAAATTGGTGTACCGATATTAATTTCAAAATATCGTGTAGGAATTCGAAGGGGAAAAAAAAAGATGCAGGTCATATCTATAGTAAAAAGAAAGAAAAAAAAAAAAAAAAAAAAAAAAAAAAAGAAAAGTAAAAAGAAGAAAAAAATTCTCCGCGGCAGTGTCAACGCACGTGGCACCATTGCGCACAGGGTGGCGAATTCTATAAGATCGGTGTAATTAAGAGCCATTTCTACACGATTTTCCCCCGGTGGAGAAAGAGAGAGAGAGAGAGAGAGTAGGGTGAAACGGTAAATAGGGGTGAGCATAGGGGATGACTAGAACGATACAGTTCGTAGGGAAAAAGCCCCTTTTGCGATTCTCCAACGTCGAAAACGGCTGGAGAGTATAACAGCTAAGGAATTTAAATTAGTATCGATAGCTATTTGTGGAATTCAAACAAAAAATATTTTCATAAATGAACAATGAAACGATTAAAATGCCTGCCGCCTTTTTTTTTTTTTTTTGTATTACTTATTTATCATTTATTTTTCTATCAATCTGCTCATTAATACAAATGCAATGCAAAAGAAGAAAATATGAACGAACGGTGAAAAGATTAAACAAAAAAAATGAGAAATATTTATTTGTTTATTTCGAATTTATTTATTTATTTATTTATTCTTTCTTTTTTTTTTCTTTTCTTTTTTCATGTCAACCTACTCGTTAATATAGGTAAATAAAAAGGAAGGAAAAAAATGATTGGAAAAATGTTATTCGTTTGAAAATTCGCTAAGTGTTTTCCATCTTCTTCTTGAACGATATGATTGATTATACAGCATTAACGTTAAGCCAGGGTTACACACTTCTCTTCATACAAATCCTAAGTTCTAATATATCACTAGAGGGGTCTGCTTTGAACAGGTTCTCCTCGTGGCTTACGAAGCCACTCGGTTTCTTTCAGGCACACAACGTAAGACAAGAGTAAATTAGTTGGAAAATGATTCCACGAGAGAGTCTAATCGTTGCCTTGTCTATAGAACCGAAAGAAACAATTTCCTATATAATCTTATCAAATGATACTCGATAAGAGAATTCGGAGTTTTACGTAAACAATTTTTTGCACAATATTCATTTGCATTAAATCATTGACACGATGTCTGTCATTTTTTCAATTATTTGCACTTCTTAATTATTTTCTTTCGTCTTTTTTTCTTTTTTTTTTTTTGTTCACTCATTACTCTTTTGCGTTTTAGTATTATTTTGCTAAAAAAAAAAATATATATATATATATATACATATATACCAATACAAATATGAAATATACAATACAATTAAGAAAAAATTATTATATTAAGATTTCTAATGATTTTCTCGATGATTCTCTTATTAGATAAATACATACAATTTATCCTGGCGAGGATGCAGGTATATAATTGTCGAATAAAAAAAAAAAAAAAGAAAAAAAGAAGAAGAAGAAGAAAATACTTATATAAACGAGACTGTCTTAAAAATTTTCGACAAAGTTAAATTTCAATGATGAAAAAAAAAGAAAAATAAGACGCTCGCCAAAAATCAGAAGTAAAAATCCAACAGCATTCTTGTTTGAGAAAGGAAACGAAGATTTAATGTTAATTATATTTAAAGCGGCTTATCTCGCGCATTTGGTATAGTCCATGTTTGCTTTTCTTTGCACGAAGAAGGTATAGTTTGAGAGCCTCTGCAAACAATCTAGTCGAGCAGCGACGCGTGTGACGCGCAAAATGCGGGCGCTTCGGACCATCGACCCTACTACACCCTTAGACCTTCTACCATGTTCTCGTTCGATGTTTCTGTGAAACTAAAGAGAGAGAGAGAGAGAAAGAAAGAGAGAAAAAGAGAAAAACAGAAAGAAAAAGAAAGAAAGAAAGAGAGAGAGAGAGAGAGAGAGAGAGGAGAGGGAAATCTTTCTTCTCCCCAAAACCGGACGCGTGCCACGATCTCCAGACCAAGATAATTGCGAATAACAGCGCGACAAACGGCTCGAATGCCATTGCACGATATCACATTTTGAGGGTGACTTTTTATCGAACCATTCCTATCGACCTATTCTCTCTACGAAAGAAAAAAGACAAAAAAGAGAAAGAAAAAAAAGAAATTTCACTATCAAATTCTACGATCACAAATTCAAATATACGATTATCCCCTAACCGCACTTATTGCAATAAGGCAAATTGCAATATCGAGTCGATGCGAACGTATACACATTTTTCTTTTTTCTATTTTTTTTCTTTCTTCTAATAATCGTTCGAAGAAAGAAGAAGAAGAAGAAGAAGAATAGGAGGAGGAGGAGGAGAAAGAGGAGGAAAAAAAAATCATCTCGCGAGATTATCTTCGACAAACTTTAACGTCACTTTACTGGATTCGAACGAAGGGTGTGGCTAACATCCGACATCTCAAAGAAGGATCCTGTCAAACGTCAATCTACTTGGCTAATGCTATAAGATTAAAAGATTCTTACTGTCAATATTATCGCGCGTGAAAACGTTCCTATTGCTGACGTAATAAGAACGAGAAAAGAATAGAAAAGAAATATAAAAAAGAAAAAAAAAAGAAGAAGAAGAAGAAGAAAGGAAGAAGAAGAAAATTCACATAGCGGAATCCATGTTCAACGAAAGATTAGAGTAATAAGTCAATAAGTAAGTAAGCAAGTATTATGAACGCAAACATTTAACAAGATCATTGTAGAAATCTTCTTTTGTTTTCAAAAAGCTAAAGAAAATCTACAACAATGAAAGATAGGATAGTAATGAGATACTGAAAAGAGAAAACGTAGTAGTACATACAACTAACAATGTACATGCAATAGTGATGGTCGCAGGCACGCACCCCTGACTACACCAGAAGGCAGACTCCCATCAAACAGAAGCATTAGACTTGATCCGTGCACGATGTTCAGCCAAGCGGATGACAACGTACTCAGCGAGGAGCTTAAAGTTCTCTCTCTCTCTCTCTATTTCTCTCATTCTCTCTTCCATATACCTTTAACCTTTGCCAGCGTCCATGAGAACATATAGATTAGGGTTGACACCTAGGGTAGAAAAGTTTTTTAGCACGTGCCCTGTCAAAATTATTAATTACGTCAGAGTTAGAACAGTGTCATTAAGTGTCATTAACATCTAATACCATTTAAAGCAATCACGATTGTTACTTAGAAGAAAACTTGATTTCTATGAAATAATGTAATTAATTAAAGAAAATTAATTCCAATCAAATCCATTCGCTTTATCGAATATGTGTGTGTATTATTTTTTTCTTATGTTCTTCTTTTTTTTTCTTCTTTATTTTTATCACACAAGGACATCCACATTTCTTCAATCAACTATCCTGTGGTCTTGATCTGGTGTCGATGGCCGGCGAATGGTTGACGGCGACGGCGAATACAAACATGTTCACTTACGAGATCGCTCCTGTTTTCATACTAATGGAAAATGTTGTACTTCAAAAGATGAGGGAATTGATCGGTTGGAATTGTGGCGATTCGATCCTAGCACCAGGTGGATCCATCAGCAATTTATATGCGTTCCTAGCGGCAAGACATAAAATGTTTCCTTCGTACAAAGAACGTGGTCTTTCATCGATAGGAGGCCAACTCGTTATGTTTACGTCCGATCAGGTATGATTTTTTTTTCACTTGCATTTTTTTTTCTTTCTTTTTTTCTTCTTTATAGAATCTTTTCATACCCTATTTATATGTACCATGTATGTATCTTGTTGAAATCAGTGCCATTATTCCGTGAAATCGTGCGCTGCCGTTTGCGGCCTGGGTACCGACAATTGCGTTATGGTACCGAGCGACGAACGTGGTCGAATAATACCATCGAAATTGGAAGAACTTATCCTAGAACGCAAGGCCAAAGGTCACATACCATTCTTCGTAAATGCAACAGCAGGGACAACCGTGATCGGGGCATTCGATTCAATACCAGAGATAGCTGATATTTGCAAGAAATACAAGCTTTGGCTTCACGTAGACGTGAGTAAAATTTTAATCTATCTATCTATCTATCTATCTATCTATCTATCTATCTATCTATCTATCTATCTATCTATCTATTTGTCTGTCTGTCGATCAATTACGAATTATTCAGGATAATTCGCACGAGATAATACCTAAATGCCAAGTTACGAAAGAGCCTTAACGTTAATAATAAATGTGAGAAACGGAGAATCTGTCGAATAGAGTCACCCTTGTTGAATTCAAATCAAATTGCTCGCGAGGAAAGCCGGGAAAACGTCGGATTTATAAGTCAGTATTTAAACGGCCATTTAAACGTGAATATATTCCCAGGTTTCGCTCACTATGAGATATCTATTTTCGAAAAAAAAAAAAAAGAAAAAGAAAAAAAAATACATTTTCCCTTTCTTTTTTTTCCCTTTTTGTTTCCTTCACAACTTTTCCTTTATTTATTTTTACAGGCAGCTTGGGGCGGTGGTTTACTTCTATCTCGAAAGTACAGACATCCAAGATTGACTGGCATCGAACGGTGAGTCCTAAACAAAAGAATTTCTAACATTTTACATAGGGCCTCAACTTGATCTACGAGTTTTATTATAGTTCGACTAAGGGCTTAGCTTTATGGATCCTTAGGCTTCGAAAAAGGAGAGAAAAAAAAAAAGAGAAATGAAGGCTTAGCGGAGTATATAGAATAAAAAAATCAATACTCATAGGCTTTCAAGGAAAGTCCTGAATATATATATATATATATAGGTATACATAATTTTGCATGATAATACCTAAATGCAGGGATCAAAAGATATTACGTATGTAACATATTGCTATAAAATATATCGTGAAAAATGGCGACCACTAAGAGTATCTGGAAAATATTATATTTTTCGAAAGGAAAAGAGAGAAAAGAAACAAAAAAATAAAAAAAAAATAAAAGAAAAAAGGAAAGAAAAACTCTCGAAACAATTTATCACGTTGTCATAATTGTAATAATTGATTTTAAAAAGAAAAAAAAAAAATATATATATATATATATATATACGTAAGAAAAATTTCATTTACGTTTTATAGTTTGAGACGATGGGGGTCAGTGTATTTTCGTGCTATTGTGTTTCGTTCAAACTGGAAGCAGCGGCTGGGTACGATAGGGATGCTGAGATTAATCCACGATTTGCATCTGAGCGCATCTGTATCCCTCGAATCGATAACAGACAGTCCATGACCCTAAAAAAATGTGGCACGAGGTTTCCTCTCTCTCTCTCTTGCTCTTGAAAATTGAAATCCTATACATGTTCGTACGAAGATATAAAATGAGAGTTCGTCGTTGTGCCAATAAATAACAAAGAAATTTTCAGTACACACGTAGAAATATATATATATATATATATATATATATATATCTGTTTTGTTTTTCAATCGTTTTTATGAATAAATCCAATATTGTGCAATATAGATATCGAAATGAATTTGATCGATTTATTATTTTTGTTTTTCTCTTCACTTTTGTTGAATTTAATGATCGACACGAAGATTCATCTGGATCCTACAAAATTCAATTAGCAATATTTCTCGAGTATCACAATACAATTTAATTGATTAGGATCAATTAGTACATGCGTCCTTTTTTTTCTTGTTTTCTTTTTCAATTTTTTCCTTTATTTATAATAATCGATCGAAAAAAGGGATCATTCTTTGGTTATTGAAAGGTTCTTTTTTTTCTCTCTCTCTTTCTTTTCTCTTCTCTCCTGTCTTTCTGTCTTTTGGAATGGACTGTACTGTCAGTCGGTACTTCCTTCCTGAAGGTCTTGATTAAAATGGCAAACGAGAAGAAGAGAAAGTCCATGGGCACGAGCAACAGCTGGATCGGTTCCCTGGAGCGCATTTGCAGAACAGAACTCTCCTCTTATATTGACGCGCCACAGCATCCGTGAGCTGTACACCATCCTCCACCTCCACCTCCTCCTCCTCCGCGAGGTTGAAATAAAAGCCCGTGCCTCGACAATGCTGGATTAAACTCATACAAAGGGACCTCCCTCTCTTTCTTTCTCACTCACTCACTCACTGTCCTCCTCTCTCTCTCTCTCTCTTTCTATCTATCTATCTATCTATCTATCTCTATTTGTCTCTTTCTCTCTCTCTCTTTCTCTCTCTCTCTCTCTCCGTGTTTCATATACCCTATGTACACGTACGTAGGAAATCGTACGTTTTGAAAAGAGGAACTACTCTGATTTCGTCGCTATATCAAAAAGTCACAAATGATTACGAGTAAAAGATTATCCAAGCGAGACAGGTCGGAGGACATCAAATAATAGACACGATATCTGACAATGACTTCTGAGTATCTTTTTGTTTTTATTTTTTTCTTCCTCTTCTTTCTATCTTTCATTCTTTTTTCTTTTTTTTTTTTGTTTGTTTGTTAGTTTTCTTTCCTTCTTTTTTACTCTTCGTTCTTACATCCCATAACCCATCCGACCAATCGTCAGCCCATTTCTTCTTATTGCGATGAATATTTTTCTTCGATTTTTTTACCATACTTTTTTTTTTTTTTTTTATATTCCATGATAAAACATTTTCGCTACAATACAAGTACATTATAATTTTTAGAAGAATTTCTTTTTTCCTCTCTCTCCTTTTCTTTTTCTTCCCTTTTTTATCATCGTATTTTTATTTCATTTCATTATCATTCCTTTCTTTTCTTTATTATGTAAAAAGTTAATATACAGAAAATCTATATGTCAATATATTCTATAATAATTATAATAATTAATTAATACTTTTGAAACATTTGCATAAAAAATCAATGTTTTTCTTTTCTTTCTTTCTTTCTTTTTTCTTTTTCCTTCAAGAATCCATTAGCATATATTTCAATGTTAATTATAAATTGTTATATAACAAATTTACAAGATTGATGATGATAATTATGTTAATTATATATATATATATATATATTTATTTAATTATATATTATATAATTTATTTAATTATATATTATATTATTTATTTAATTATATATTATATAATTATATATATATATATATATCGGTGTATAATAGCAATGTGTGCAAGGAACGTAATCAAAGCTTCAAATTTATGTTTTTCATTTAATGCTTCAATGATAATTATGGTAATTAGTAGTCAAATACTAGCATATCTACCATATTCACGTGTTCACATTGCACATAGCTTTTGGAATTGGCATGAGGAACGAATTTGAGAGGAGAGTCAGAAAATAGAGAGAGAGATAGAAAGAGAGGATTGGTACAAGCGCCAACCCCAGCTGCGAATCGCATTAATCAACTTGAAGCTTTATATTATGCACGGTTCTACGAGAGGTTAGATCTACTTAATCGAAAAGAGAGAACTTTTCTTCTTCTTTCTTTTCTCTTTACATTTCATTCTGATCGATTCGAAAAAAGAAAAAAGAAAAAAAAAAGATCGTCGTAGAAAAGAATTTTTTTTTATGCAAAATCAATAAGTACAAAAATAAATATAAAAATCACGGATAGAATAGGAAAGAAAAGGGGGAAGGGGGAAAAAAAAAGAGAGAATAGAAAAAGAAAAGGAAGATTTGAACTAAACATGATACAAGAAATTTCGTGCATCCAAGAGTAAAGTGAAGAGTGACAAATGGATAGTGTCTGTCGACGACACGAGTCTCTTTCAGGGTATTTCGAGTGTCCTTGAATCATTCACAGTATAGTTAAAAGAGCATAAAGGGTCAGTATGATGTGTTATATGTGTCATTTGCAAAAGGAACGATAACATTTGTCAGCGAAACAAATCTCAAATATATATCATAATATTAAATTATAGAATACATGAAATTTTCATCAAATTCACGTTTTATGCCACTTTGAAAACAATAAGTTGAAATTAATGAATTAATCGATGATCAAATTCTTCGAAACATTTAATTTGTCTGAATGATCGGTTTAACGTATAAACGAAGCCACAAATTGGTGTCAAGGACTACCCATCAAGGCAGGTTCTAGTATTTCGTGATCTCTTGGATTAAGAAGGGTTACTACACAACACACACGGCAGGTTTTCTCCTATCGAAGGGGTGTGTGTGAAGTTTAGCTGAGGGTTAAATCCGATCCCGTGGCTATATTAATAGCTCTTCTCTTGAATCGATGGACCCCATGAAGAGTGGAATACAGGGCATATGAAGATAACTCATATTTTATCCCCTATTGGTCCCTATGGGAGTGGATAAGAGTTTGACGGCCAGCTGAGCTTAGTTGAACTGAGCTTTTTCAGTTAGGCTCGATATATACATATACTATATACATATATATATATACTAAACTATATATATATATATATACTTCGCTTCGACAGCTTCCAGATAGGATGCGTCAAAGTGAACGATAGTTCCGACTCGATAAACCTCATTCCCATGAAATTCCTATAAACAATTCGGAATATATTTTCTACAGGGCCGACTCGGTTACGTGGAATCCGCACAAATTGATGGGAACTTTACTTCAGTGTTCGACCATACACTTCAAGCAGGATGTAAGTAAACAATTATAATCAAATCTACTAATACATGATTCTGAAAAGAGATAAAAAAAAAAAAGAATAAACAAGAAAAAAAAACAAAAAAAAAATACGAGTGTAGGAAATTTCAAAAAAAGAAAATAACAATTAAAAAGAATTACTGATATGAACACAACGTAATTGAGATTTGACGGATGTACATACGATATAAATCAAAATTATGATAAATCTGATAGCTCGGAAAAAAAGCGAACAAAACATACACACACACACACACACACACAAGCAAACAAAAATAAAAAAAAAAAAAACAGAACCATCTAGTGGGTATTAAAAATGATTGGACAAAATTGTTGACGAATGACGTGAGATTTGACGTGTTCGAATACCATTGGAAAGGGCGATGACATAACAACGCTATGGCATTCCATGCTATGGGGTGGACCTACGTGCCCACACACTCCTGGAATTTAATTAAACTAAGAGATAACATATGTTGCCATAGTCCGTCGGCGAACTGCCGACGAAGTGCCGCTGGATTGCTGGAGGGTCTATCCCTTCGATCCAACTACCTTGCAACCACCCAGACACCGTAGTTATTGCTAACTCTACTCACTCTCTCTCTCCTTTCTCTCTTTCTCTCTCTATCTTTCACGAACACTTTCTCTCTCTCTCTCTCTCTCTCTCTCTCCTGCTTTTCTTCTTATATTAAAATTCCGCACACCGGCTGCACCACATCTTGCTTCTGTAGATCATTCTTCCTCTCGATGTCACTCGTTTCTTCCTGGCAAACTTTCTTATCGAATTATTCAACAAGAAAATGGTAATGTCTTTCGTTCAATTGTTACCTCGATTTTATACAAAATTGTATCTATTCTGAAACAAACGAAAAAAAAAAAAGATCAATAACGACTCGAAGACAAAAACGTAAAGAACTTTTATAATTATTTCTCCTGACTGATTGATTTTTTTCTTTTCTTTTCTTTTCTTTTCTTTTTTTTTTTTTTTCTTCACAAAATTATCTCGTTTATGAAAATTAATTATTCCGAAATAAAAAACTGATAACTGTACAATAACTACACTGATTGATAGCTACACGATACTTTGCAATATTATCGATTCGTTTTCTTCAAAAATTAACTACTCAAAATATAAAATCGACAGATCGTTTGATTAATTACTAAACAATTTTCAATAAAATTATTTCCAAAGGAATAAAATCAAAAAAGAAAAAGAGAGAGAGAGAGAGAAAGAACAAAAAAATTTCATGACTAAGTATTACACAACTTTCATCGATATTAAATTTTTTACAAAAAGTGATCGATCCAAGATAAAAATCAAAGTATCTTTTTCGATCAATAGCTGATTATCAATAAAATTAAATCTACTCTTTATCTTCTAAACTTAATTCTACGAAAAAGAAAAAAAAACAGATCTCAAATCGTACGGGCTTATAAATATATATATATATATATATATATATATATATATATATATATATATATACATACATACATACATACATACGTATCACCCGTAATCCAAATCCTAATTATCAAATCCATTCGATAAAACCTTAATAAGAAATTAGAATTAATTCAACTGAGACAAAATGGCGCTTATTCCCTAATCACCATTTAATGACCCAAAGCTTAACAGGTAGTCGAAAAACGAAATGGTGGAATATCCAGGTGGTTTGAGTAAACCACCGCCATTTTGTAAATTCAATACCGGTGTAACTCCCACCTCTTGCGCATGTGTTAAACAGCCGTATCGACCCAAGCAAGCAGCTCTTTACTCTTCCATTCCATCCCCTCTCCACTCCTCTCCTCTCCTCCAACCCTTCTCGTCTTTCGTCTCTCGACAGCTCTGTAAATTTATCTCGACGACGTTTTATTGCGCGAAAATGAACGGCCAAACTCTCTACGAATATTCCAACGTGTCACAATTTTATCTGTCATTCTTTTTTCGATTATAGGGTCTATTAATTAGCTGTAATCAAATGTCAGCGGAATACTTGTTCATGACCGATAAACTCTACGACGTACAATATGATACCGGTGACAAAGTTATTCAATGTGGTCGTCACAATGACATTTTCAAACTCTGGCTACAATGGCGAGCTAAAGTAAGTCAACAAAAGAGGGAAAAAAACAAAAAGAAAAAATATATCTATTTATATAAATAAATAAATATGATATCTGATTGAAGAATAATCGTACAAATTGATAAAAAATATTTTCTATTGTACGATAGGGTACGGAAGGTTTTGAAAAACACATGGACAAATTAATGGAACTAACAGAATATATGGTCAGACGTATCAAACAAATGCCAGACCGATACTACTTGATTCTCGAGCCTGAAATGGTGAACGTTTGTTTTTGGTATTTGCCAACCCGCGTTAGAAATATGCCGCACGGTCCGGAAAGAGAAAAGATTTTGGGCGAAGTAAGTTTTGAAGAGGTCTAACGTGTAAAAATTTAAGAAAGAAAAAAACAAAAAAATTGTTTTTATAAAAAGAAAATTCTTAAAATAAATAAAATAATCGTCTTTAGATCTGCCCGATCCTGAAAGGCCGCATGATGCAAGCTGGTACATTAATGGTTGGTTATCAACCCGATGATAGGAGACCCAACTTCTTTAGAAATATCATTTCGAGTGCTGCAGTTACAGAAGCTGACGTTGATTTCCTATTGGCTGAGATGGATCGACTGGGTCACGATCTCTAAGTTATCTGCCTAATAATATAAAATTGATTGATCGTTCGATCTTCTCATCCTATCCGACTCATCCTATCGATACGGATAAAACCGCGCGAACGACGATTGATCTAAATTGAGAGAAAAACTATATTGACGAATAATATTTATTTAGATGTGTACAAAACTCATGTGGCCAAAACTCAGATTCGCATAATTCATGAAATATTAATTGTAATTAATCGTAAGAAACATGCGTTAATACGGGCGGATGCATGCGGCCTCTTTTATTTATTTTTGTTTTGTTTTGTTTTCTATAGAATAATCAGTCGATTATGATCATCTTTGATCATTTTTAAAAATCTAATTTTAATATCATGTTTTTTTTTTTTTATAGGAAACGATCTTTTTATCTACGAACTATTCATAAACTTTTTTCTTTATATATGTTTTTTATTTTATTTAAAAAACTTATATTAGATATTTTATATATATATATATATATATATATATATATATATATATATAGATAGATAGATAGATATATACGTTGTTGTTATTTATTAAAATAAAAAATAATAATAAATAAATTAATATATTAAAGTTTAAATTCGAGCCTGATGCACCGAACGCATTCGTTAATCGTTCCTTAGGACAACATAGGTATTAACATAATTCGTTTATAAGTGTTGACATCATTGTTTAAATAAAGAAACTAATAGCGTACGAAGAATGATCGCAAGTTGTTAACGCAAGTGTGAGCGCATGATAAAACAAAAGAAAAATAAATGAATAACAATAACAAAATGAATACGAAGAAAAAGAAAAAAAAAAAAAAAGAAGAAAGAGAAAAAAATATAAAAAGACAACAAACTGACGATGGTTAAAAGATACTCATAGTGTTTAAGACATTTAGATCTGTAAGGGAAATACACAACAGCATATCCATATGAAAATAATTACGAGAGAAAAAAGAAAAAAAAGGAAAAAAAAAAAGGAAAAAAAAATGTCGAGTTACAACAAAGTAGATATTTCCGGCCGTATAAAAAGTTAAATAAAATAAATAAATGAATAAATGAATAAATAAATAAAAAAAAAATATATATATATATCAGATTTTCACTTTACTCTCTATCTCTTTCTTTCTAAACCACGTATGTAAATAAATAAATACATACATACATACATACATACATATATACATACATACATACATACATACATACATACATACATTCATATATACGAACATACAAAAAACAAATAATAGAAATGAAAGATGTAAGTATATTAATTGCAGGAATTCATTTATGATAGATCAAAGCAATAACAACGTCAATATATATATATATATATATATAGATATGAAGATGCTCATCTCAAATTTTCTAATCATTCATTATTGGAATCGATTAAAAATTAATATCAATTATGAATTCGTCAAATCTAAATATTCGAGGAAAATTCAAAGATATATGAATGAAAATATATAAAAGAAATCTGAACACACGAATTGCGTTACGCTTGCACATTTGCGCAATTGATTAGAAATTAATTTCGATTATAAATTCGTCAAATATCTATATATAAAAAAAAAAAAAAAAAAAAAAAAAAAAGAAAGAAAAAACAAAAAAAAAAAGAGAAAAAAAGAGAAAAAAAGAAAAAACATCTGAGAGAAAATAGATAAAAATATGACAAAATAAAATGGTGATCTAAGTCGTCATAATATAAATTGCGTTACGCTTGCACTTCAATTATTATATATGCGTTGAATCGTCGTTGTTGTTGTTATTGTGTTGTACGAGTTACAACGAATCGCAAATGAGTAAAGTAAAGTAAAGTAAGTAAATAAATAAATAAATAATCAACTAACTAACTACGCCTATTATATAGAGAGATATCATAATTGAAAAAAAAAAAAATAAAAAAAAATTTACGAACGAAATGCCACAATGATTAAATAATACATAAATAAATGCATTTATAAATTGTGGCTTCTTGCTTAGAGTATAGTTATCGATGCTGTGCATTATTTTTGTTATATAAATATCGATTACAAAGAGAAAAGAATATTGTTATTTATCAAATCGTTTGCAGCAAACAAACAAAGAAATATATCTTGCATTTATTATTATATTATATACCGACGTAATTATATAATATTATTGTTTACTGTTGAACAGTTCGAGCAAAACAAAATGTAATGAATTAAATATATATATATATATATATATATATATATATATATAAAAATATAAATATTAAAACATATATATTATATATATATATATACATAAACAAATATACATATATAATGTAATATGTATATTTAGTGTTGAGACAATTTTAAAATACAAAACACAAACCCATGAAAGTACATGCTTTTCAAATATTCGCATGAACGGTTGTCAAATGATTTCGAAGTTCGATTGTTTAAATTTCTCGAGATTGATTATTTAATTTATATTATTATTCCAAAGTGATTGTTATTTGTAAAAAAAAAAAAAAAAAAAGAAGAGAGATATATACATATAAGTATGACTTTAAAGTCTAATATAATACGAAACTAATTTCTTTTTCAATTTTTAATGTTGAATAATAATTCTTTTCCTTTTCTTTTTTTTTAGCAAAAAAAAAAATGAAACACCTATTTTTTTCTCATTTTATTAAACTTCCGTTTATTCGACAACACTTCAAATCGAATAATTCTACAGATTTCAACTCACTCGCCAGTATTGAGTAATTCAAGACTAAAGATAAGCGAATAAAAAAGAAAAAAGAACAAAGTAAAAAAAATAAATAAAAACGAAAAAAAAAGGAAAAAAAAGGAAAAGAAAAAAAATTTACAAAAAATATCTAAATATAATTAACGCGACAAAGATAATAATGAATGAATGAATAAATAAATAAATAAATAAATAAATGTATTTATGTATAATACACATACAGACACAGAGAGAGAGACACACGAAAATAATCAAAGATCGTTCTTCTCCATACGACGATCTATAGATCTCAATTAAAATGATATCATTATTCATTACGTAGATTAAAATCGAGAATATCTTTTTTTCCTTTTTTCTTTTTCGATGCCAAGAACGCTAGAAATTCATTAATCAACTTGACTCTAAAGTGTAACATTATTATATAAATATATAAATATATATATATATATATATATATATATATATATATATATATATATATATACACACACATACAGGGTGGGCCAAAAGTTTCTAGGTAGTTTTAAAGATCAATTACTCTTTTTTGAAATCTTCTGAAATAATTTCTCTTCTTGTCGTTTTCTTTTTTTTACATCGTGAAACTACAAACTCTTGGGAACTTTTAACCCACACTGTATAATAACTACGACTATGCAAATACGAGAGACGTGACATGCTAGTAAATGACGAATTGTATTTTTGAAGATACGACATCATCCGATTAGAAAAGAGGAAACTATAAATAAAGAAAAAAATAAATAAATAAATAAAAGAATAAAAATATAAACAAATCCACCGAATACCTTGTAAAGAATAAAAAGAAGAAAACTAGAAATGTGCCCATACACACACACGAAAATACACACACACACACACCCACATACGCTATCGGAAAATAGTCGTTGTTAATCTGTTCTTATCCGTAAATTTATTCACCCGTTATCCAACATAACATTCAGAAAAGAGTAATTAAAAAGAGTAAATTAGTGAAAAACTGATGGCTATTAGAAAAACGAACAAATAAGTAAATAAATAAATAAATAAATAATTAATTAAATAAATAAATAAATAAATAAAAATAAATAAAAATAAATAAAAAAGAACGATATATTTATATGAAGAAAAGAATAGACGATTAAATCCGAAATATTCGTTTTGTAAATTTGCGTGAATAGATCGAGCGATCGAATGGCATTAAAAAAAAAAAAACAAAAAAAAACAAAAAAAAAAGACAAAAAGCAAAAAATCATTTCGTTAATCAAAGAGAAGAAAAAACGAAAAATTAAAGAAGGCAAAAAAATAAGAAAAAAGGGAAAGAAGAACATTGTTCTAATAATGTTTTACAACAACAAATGCCGGTTGTACGTTATCCTTGTGCCAAGTTCTTTGAAAAAAAGAAAACAAAAAGAAAAAAAAAAAAAATAAATAAATCGATCAATCAATCATAAATTCGCATTAATAACAAATAAATCATTTCACTTTTATTATAAAGAATGATAGTAATTACAAAAAAAAAAGAATAAAAAAAGAGAAAAAAAGATTTATCATTATTAATTACAATTCATTTTATGTTTCGTCGTTGTTGTTGTTTTTTTTTTTTTTACAAAACTTCATTTCGACACCTTAGACCTTTAATTGAATCATTTCTAATCTATCTCACACGCTATGCACCTATGCACCTTTGCACCTTTGCACCTATGCACTTATGCACTTATGCACTTTTGCACATATGCACGTATGCACTTATGCACTCGCACATTATTAACACAATCATTCTTGCATCTGTAAAATCTGCATCTAATATTAATATCAATATAATAAGTATATTAAGCGACGTATTAATAATATATTAATATACTTATTATTGTTTGAAGAAAAGAAAAAGATAAAAGAAAAAATTGGAAAGAAAAAAGGAAAGAAAGAAAATATATATATATATAAAAAAAAAAAAAAAAAAAAAAGAAAGAAAGAACATGAAGAAATTGGCACAAGTATAACGACAATGATAATGTCAATTGCTTTTCTCTCTCGATTAATCATACTCTGTGTACCATCCTATATAGATCTCGACGATTCTCAAGCTCATTATCGAATTAATTATTGATCCAACATTATATATATACATACATATATATATATATAAGTTGATAAAACAAAATTAACAACAAAATCACATGTCTTCCAAAAGTATTGAGAATAAACGATTAGACAGTTTATTGTAGGAGAAAAGAATCTTCGTAATCGTTCAAAGATTAAAATTCTCCTCAAGTGTAATTGTGCATGTATACGCAAAATAATTACGCTAACGAAATGTACGAAAATAAAAATGGGAAAGAAAGAAAAAGAAAAAGAAAAAAAAAAAAAAAAAAAGAAAAAAGAAAAGAAAAGACAGAAAAAGATAACATACTCGAGATAAATTCGACGAATGTAAATTATGTGAAACTATGTTTTTCTGCTATGCACGTCGTAATCACTACTCTACTAACAGATATCACCTAGCCAATCTAATCGCCCTAATTATCCACTGTATATTCAATGTCTAATAAACTGCTGTTATCTCTCAAATTGTCAATACAGAAATCATCTCGTTTTCTTTTATCTCCTTCCTAAAAGACAAAAAAAAAAAAAAAAGAAGAAAAAAAAGAAAAAAAATAGAAGTAAATAAATAAATCAACATAAGAGTAAATAAAATAATAAATCCCACCTATCTTTCGGACTTTATTACTAATATCTAATCGAACGATTGAAATGCGTTAATAAACATTATATCAATTAATATCATCAATAGAGAGAAATATTTATCAGCTTATCTCTTAATTATTATTCTCTTCGAATCTTATCTTAGGAAAGAAGAAGAAAAAAAAAGGAAAAAAAAAAAAAAAAGAAAAAAAAGAACTTGTGCCTATGGAAAAATTCGCTGGTATGGAGGTAAAGAAATATATATGATAATATACGTACATTATCATATGTACATATATGTAAATGTATGTACACGTGAGTATATACATATTTAAGTATGAATTTAGATATCATGCTAGATAATAAAAATTTATAAGTGAAAACCAGTTTTGCATTGGAGGCTCAGCCACCAATGTATGTTTACGTTCGTAAATAAAGATATATAAATTAAAATTATACAAGAAGGCTAGTTGGCCTTGATTCAATAATACTCGTAAACTAATTAATTTTTTTCACAAGTTCGATTTACGAAGCAGATTATCATTCTCAACATTATTGAACGGACATTGCGTTAAGTATAACAGAAACGATGAAGTCCTTCATCAAGTACTCCTCTAATAGCGATTATCCTATCGAAAATCTTCCTTATGGTATATTTTCTACTGTAGATAAGGTAAGTCGTACATCGTATATACTTCGTTTCTAATCTTATCTATCTACGTAAATAATAATTATTTAAATTATCTGATCGATTTGAATCATTGGAGGTTATGTTATATCTTTTTCCATACGACAAAGTTATCTTTTACGTAAGTAAAATCTTATCGACGATGCATATAATAATTTCTAACAACATTAAATATGCGTTGAAATATCTCAACGAGATATCTAGAAATTTCTTATTTTAATCTATAATCATGATATATCATTATCGCAAAACGCATTTACGAATCTAACCTTTTCTTCTACAAATCTGCCATCTATAATTCTACTTAAATAATATACATATATAAATGTAATATATCGACCGTCGATAAAAATATCTGTATTATCGACTAAATGTTAATCACAATTACGTAAGTAAAATGTTTCAAATTCTATTTAAAGAAAGTATTTAAAAAACTTTATAAACGTAGCGATCTATATTATCGACGACTGATATTAACTATACAAATCAAATAACATAATAAAATGTATAAAATAATAAAAGAAAAGAAAATATTAATAAAATTAAATACGAACTTCCATTCGGAATAAATCAATCATCGAATACTAATTGTAAATTGTGAAAAACAATCATTAATTAAATCGATTTACCATGATCCATTGTGTTTAGATTGTTGTCGACGAAGATCCATCCAATAATTAATAAAATCTATTTAATTAAATGTTAAATTGAGAGAACAAAATCTTTTCAAAGAATTAAAACTTTTCACGAGAGATATTAGACGAAATGCGTGTTAACGTGACGACGTACAATAATGGAATAATAAGAAACGAACGATTTATATGTAACGACCTTTAATATTGTCTTACTTACGACCTTTAACATTGTCTTACTTACGACCTTTTGTAGTAACGCCTATATACACATTTCCAATATATATATACGCGTTTAGAAATGTAAACATTGAAAGGTATACAAAACAATATTTTGAATTTATCGAATATATAATGCAGATTATAGACTCGTATTTACGCACACATACGTATTTAATTTTATACGTGTGTACCTATGTACACGTGATTATATTTTTATCGATTACGTATTAATAAAATAATTATATCATCGAATAAAACTTGATCGATAAAACTCGAAAAGAAATTAATTATATCAAACAAATAATATTATTAATATAATATAATATTTATTAAAATTAAATTAATATTTAATATTATAATATAATATTTTAGCCGAATAAAAGAATAGGGGTGGCAATCGGCGAAGAGATATTAGATCTAAGTCAAATAGCACATCTTTTTGATGGACCATTATTGAAAGACAAACAGGATGTTTTTCTTAAAGATTGTCTTAATGATTTCATGGCTTTGGGAAGACCAGCATGGCTCGAAGCAAGAACGAAATTACAATATTTATTGTCAAACACTACTTCAACTTTACAAGAAGAAAAACTTCGTAGCAAGTGAGAGGATATGAATTATATATATATAAAACAAATAAAAGCAAAAAAAAATTTTTTTAAATGAATCACTAATTTTATCTCAACATCGAAGTAGCATTACTATTTTGTTCTTCTTTTTTTAGAATCTTCGTTAAACAAGAATCAGCTACGATGCATTTGCCAGCTAAAATAGGCGATTATACTGATTTTTATTCGTCCATACATCATGCCACAAACGTAGGTGCCATGTTTCGTGACAAAAATCACGCTTTGTTCCCTAATTGGTAATTATACAGTGACATACATCACACAGTGATTACGTAGAATTCGTCAAAAGAATTAATAAAGAAATTTAAAAAAATAAAAATAAAAATAAAAATAAAAAAAGAAGAAGAAAAAAAAAAACAAGATTTTGAAAAAGCGAAATTATGAACACAGGAAATACCTTCCGGTTGGATATCACGGTAGATCCAGCTCGGTCGTAATATCCGGTACACCAATTAGAAGGCCACGTGGTCAAACACTTCCGGTCGAAGGAGCAGATCCCGCGTTTGGTCCATCAAAATTGATGGATTTCGAATTGGAAGTTGCATTCTTCGTTGGAGGACCACCAAGTAATTTAGGGGACGCAATTACTGCTGAAAATGCTTATGATTATATATTTGGCATGGTTTTGATGAACGATTGGAGCGGTAAAATGAATTTCGACAGACATTTTCTTTTTCTTTTTTCTTTTTTTTTTTTTTTTTTTTTTATCATAATCATATAAAACAAACTTATATAAATATTCTATTACTTTCTTTAATAGCAAGGGATATACAAAAATGGGAATACGTTCCACTCGGTCCATTTTGTTCGAAAAATGTTGGGACATCCATTTCTCCATGGATAGTAACAATGGAAGCTTTGGAACCATTTAGAATTGCCAATAATCAACAAGATCCAATTCCCTTTCCATATCTTCGTCACAAGGATGCTTGCAATTTCGACATCAAATTAGAAGTTGATATTAAATGTAAGGAAATTGTTATTTCTTTTTCTTTGTGTTTTATTTCAAATCAAATCAAATAAAAAAGAAAATATATATTATCAGGATATATAAATAATCAAATTTATTCCTGATCTATTTTATTTGATCCTGTTTAGCACCAAATGGAACGGTTACAACCGTATGTCATAGTAATTACAAATACATGTATTGGTCTCCTCGTCAACAACTTGCACATCATACTGTAACTGGATGTAATATTAATCCTGGAGACTTAATGGCATCCGGTACCATAAGTGGTGAAGTCTGTATTAAAGACTGTTATAGTAATGACTGTTAATATAATGAATGATATCAAAACAAACAGGAAAAAATCTCGTCTTATTAAAAATTACATATATACATTTTAATATTTCAGACCTTGGATTCATTTGGATCTATGTTGGAGCTCTGTTGGAAGGGTACAAGATTGATTCATTTGAAAGACGGCACTACCAGAAAATTTCTTCAAGATAACGACGAAGTAATTTTACGCGGTAACTGTTAAATTAATCTTCACAATTATTAATGATCATTCTTAAATCAACAATAATATAAATTATTCGTTTTCTTTTTTTTTTTTTATGCAGGTTATTGCAATGGCGATGGTTACCGTATTGGTTTTGGATCGTGTAATGGAAAATTGTTACCAGCTTACACGTTTCCAATAAATTAAAAAAAAAAATAAAAAAAAAAAAAAATAAGAAAGTAAAAAATACAGAAAGAAGAGTAACAATCAAAGTATACCATTATAAAATAATCACTAACACTTTTCTATATGTATATATATATATATATATATATATATATATATGTATATACATATTACTTATTTTCTCGGGTGACATGTGTAAATTTCTAACGACAATAAATTCTTTTAACAAAGATATAATATAGAAATAATATAAATCAATGATGAAATAGATATTATTTTCTTGTTATTCCTGTCTTTCTTTCTTTTTTTTTGTCATTATATCTGACATCCATGAGAGTGTTACGTACGTCTGACATAAAGAAGGTTCGGATTATTGATTAGACCGTTGACCATGGTTATGATACGATCAATAATAAGGCTGACTGTATGCGTCTATGTATTTGTAGGAGTAAAGTGAATACAGGTGAGAAAGGAACATGGCGAGCGCTCTACTTCGGTGAGTACGATGTAACAACAAATATAAATCATTATTCCTTAGAAAATTACTTTAAAATAATATTTAAATCGTATAAACGTAATTATTATGATTTATCAAAGTTGTCGACACAAAGAGAAATTAAAACAAAAATCAACCAATCGTAATAAAATCAAAATAAAATAATAATAATAATAACATATATATATATATATATATATATATATATATATATGTATGTATATGTATATGTATATTCTACGTAATAGAAGTCTTCAAGCTTTAGAATCGTCGGTTGAACCAACCGCAAGATGGACAGTACCATTGAACGATGGTAACCATGTGATAGAATTCGAGCATGGAACTGCGACCGGTCGACGAATTGTCAAAATCGATGATAAAGTATTAGTGAATAGAGAATGGATGTTCCGTTTGGTCGGCGACGAATTATTTACATTTAACGGGACTAAATTCGTGATTAGGGTCGATCCAATACCAGGTTATAATGATTTTTAAGATCATACTTGAAAATGAAAAATAAAGAAAAAAAAAAAAAAAGATAAAAAAGAGAACAAGAAAAAATGCAAAAAAAAATTCACAAAACATTTGCATGATTACATTTCAATTTGTAGGTTTCAAGTATTCGTATACTTTATGGGTAAATGGGAAGAATTATAAAAACTTTATACAATCTCAATCGAAAATTTTGAAATCATGGCTTACGAAGATAGGAGAGAATGAATATAGAATTGTATTGGGTAATATTATTATTATAAAAAAAAATTCATGTCCATCGATGGATCGATAATTAATTGTTATAATTTTTACATGCAAGACAAACAAACACAAAGCGTGTGGATTAATGGTGTGCAAGTAGATGTCGAGGTAATGTATTGTAAACGATATATATTATATATATGTATACAAGTTTGATAATCGATAATTAACGATGTATCTACGAAATAATTAGTCAACGCACGAGTTTGTCGTTGATTAACTACTTCGTAGATACATCCTTAACTATTAAATTTGAAAATGTAATATATATATATATATATATTTTTTTTTTTTTTATATTGAATTATAGAACGAATTTATGGATGGTGGAGCAGAAATACTGTTCTCTGTATCAGAATTATCAGCCGTGATTAGATCGTACAGTTCTGATAAGAAAGAAATTGGAATTGATTATATTTTATACATCGACGACATCGAAATAAATGATGAAGGTATTTCATCGCTCGACGAAACATAATTAACACATAATTTGTCGTACATTATTAATAAAAATCAAATTAAATGAAATAAATGCAATTCATGTTGTACCTAATATCAATAGTAAATCAATCTATCTTTGATTTCCTTTCTTTTTAAACACATTGGAATAAAAAGAAAAAAGAAAAAAAAAAAAAGAAAAAAGGGAAGAAAAAAAAGAACATTAAACGATCGCATAAATTCAATGATTTTCAATCGAACGAATACAACGATTCTAACCAAGAAGAAAAATAATTAAATCTATTTGTTATCTGATAAATTCTAAAATCTCAAAGAGAATCTTAATAAACATAATTAACGTACGATGAATTCCGACCTTAACATACACGTTAAAGACGACGATGATATTAATTGGGACGGTATGTTATATGTATAATTTAAAAAAAAAAAAAAAAAAAAAAAAAAAAAAAATCATAAAAAGATATTGATAAAATTTTCAAAACAATTCTAGAAATAACTGATAATAAATTGCAAGATTTATTAGTTAATATGGTGCGAATGAAAATGATATTGGAATTGGAAAATGATTTTTTCATAAGATATCTGCAACGAAATGATCCAGAATCATTACAAAGTAAACAAACCTAGACATATTTTAATTTCATTCAATTTTTCTAAATTAAATTTTTGTTGTTCTTGTTATCGTTGTTGCCGTTTTATTGATCCTACGATAGAAAAGAAAAGAAACATCTCATCTTCAAGCGAATTCACGAATTATTATGTACTCATATAACGCCCGAACGAACATCTTAATATTTTCGACAAATGCGAAATAAAAATTTCCTCAGGGTGGGCCAAAAGTTTCTAGAATGACAAAAGAAAATAATAATAATAATAATAATAATAATAATAATAATAATAATAATAATAAAAATGGAAAGAAATAAAGAAAAGAAAAAAAAATAAAAATAAAGGGGTATACATACGCAGTCGATATTTAAAATCGCTTAGGAATTTTTGGCCCACCATGTACTTTGCGCATAGATAGATCTAGTGGCTATTAGTGATACATCGAAAAGTTCCCAGAAAACTACATTCCATGGTACATCGACATCGCCAACTAGGAGTTTGACTGGTAGTAATAACAGCATACGTGAGAGAGGTTCACCGAGTATCTGGAGTATGCAGTCTGGTATTCGACGTGGAATGTTGGATCCAATGTTGAGAAAGCTGAGGTGATATCGACCTCCAATTTGTACGATAATGCTTTAACGATCAAATCTCTATTCCCTTAATATCAAAATATAAAATTTTAGAATAACTATACCACAACGAATGGAAATAATGCAAAGCGAAATAATCGAACTTAAAAATAAATTATTATTACTCGAACAATCCGGGAAAAAGGAAAAAAATAAATTAAGTGCAGAAATCGAAGGATTGGAAATATGTATTCGTGAGATCAAAGATACAAAGAATAGATTTGAAAGAGACATCGTTATCGGAGGAGTCGATCGTATTACTGGCAAAATACCAGCCGAAACTGTTATCAAGTTAATTGATAATCATTTAATCCTTATCACTTACTAGAGAGAATATTTTGATATAACCTTCTCTATCGTTTCTTCTTCTTTTTTTTTCTTCGTGACATTCGTCAACTTCCTAAGGAAATATGATATAATCGTTTTTACAGGATAATCCTTGATTGATAAAATTCCAACGAAGTGATAAGGATTGAGAAATAATGTATAATAAATAATATAATAAGTGTGATATATGATCGAAAAAAAAAAATATATATATATAATAGAAAATTGTTTTTTTATCGATTTCAAAGGTTTATCAAGAATTGGTTGAAAATGATTGAAAAAACGGTGGAGAAAATTAGATTGAAAAATACCATGACCAAATTACAAATAATAAAAGCAAAGAAACAATTGATTCAAAGAGAACAGCTTGGTGAAGATCTTCGTCCTATTGATTTCGATCAATTAAAAATACAACGTGACGAGTACAAAAAAAAAATCAAACGGAGTGCTGTATATATACTTCAGATAAAAAAAGTTATAGGTATTACAAATGAAAAATAATTAATCATCCTTTGGGACAATTATACAATAATTAATTTATATGATATTAATTAATTATAGGCCATTATAATACGGCATTGACTAAACACAAACGAAGACTGGCATATCTTACATCTGAATTCAATTCGATTGCAAGAGAAATTAATTCTAACAAACTTCAAGCGAAAGATTTGGAATCGAAATGTTTAATGAACAAAATTGAAATAAAACATGCTGAAGAACAAGTGAAATCAATGAAGACATTAATGGAAGAATATGAAGTATTACACATACATACATATATATATACATATATAAACAATATTATTAATCATTTTATATATATACATGAACACATATATAATTTTAGGTGCCAACAATATTAGATTTCATCAAATTAAAAATGGAGGTTCGTACTTTACAAAAGACATTCACTTATTTGAAAAGACGTGCAAATATCGAACAAACAAATTCAACTAAGTATTAAGCGAAAAAGAAAATGAAGTAATAAAAAAATAAAAAATAAGAAAAAGAAGAAGAAGAAGAAGAAAATAATGATCCATCCACACGTATATAAAATTATTCGTATTTCAAGGCTAAAAATATTATTTTATGAAGATCAAAGGATACGATAGAGTATGAATAATAAGAGATAATTAATGGTTTCGTACAAAAGAAATATGATCGTTTTGATGTATCATGAAAAAATAAAAAGAAATGAATTAAAAAAAGGACAAGAAGACATAGAAAAAAGAAAAAAAAAAAAAAGAATTAAAAAGAAAAGAAAAAAGATCCATTTGGTAATTATATAAACGAAATCAAGCAAAAGTTCATTAATCAACGCGACAAACGTCTTACGAATTGTGACAGAAAATGTCCTTGCACGTTCCTTTACAGAAAAAAAAAGAAAAGAAAAAAAAGAGAGAGAGAGAGAGAGAGAGAGAGAGAGAGAGAGAAAAAAAAAGTACGAAGAACGTGATTATGTTCTTAGAAAGAGAGAGAAAGAGAGTAATTATCTTACGGTTATGTCGTCACAGATTACGCCACTGGATAATTACAAAGTTACGGTACGTCTTCGGAACGCAAAACAAGCTCGACATTTATCAATTATACTTTCGATTTGGAACAACCATAGAAATAAATAATCCCAATTGAATTTAACGTACGCTAAAAAAAAAAAAAAAAGAAATAAAAAAATTCATCGCATATATCCTCCTTCGATAATTAGAATAGATAAAAAATATTATTCTTAGGAATCATTTCACGTCTATCGGTTAAACGTGAGAACTTAATAATGACAGACAATTTATGAACCGTGAAGAAAGAAAAGATGAAGGATGAAAAGAAAAAAAAATTAATAAATAAATAAATAAATGAAGAAGAAAAAAAAAAAGAATCATAGAAAAAGAAATATAAGTGTTTGAAGTTTCATAGAGAAATTCCGTTAGTGTTTCCACGCTTAGGTGAACAGGAAGGGGACAATATCGTGATGTCCCCGTTGATAAAGGATGATTAAAGAAAAAAAAAAAGAAAAAAAAGGAAAAAAAGGAAAAAGAAAACAAGAAAATAAAACAGAAAAGAAAAACAAAGATAATTTGTAAAATGTATCGAAGTATATGCGACGTAAAATAAAACAAAAAGAAAAAGAAGAATACGCATACGCAACAATTTTAAGAATGGAAGAAGGAAAAAAGGTGAAGTTTAAAGGAGAGAAGTATAAAAGGATTTTGGCGTGTGCCATAATGCGTCTGGGTGGTTACGCTTCACGCTTCGATGATGCCTGTCCCTTCCTCTTTTCGCTTGCGGTCTATCCGTCCCGGAAAAGAGTATCTCTCGGTTCCACGATTCAGTTTTGCCGCGACATAATACGAATCGGGTCGGTTCGTCCACCGATCGTTCAATTTGCTCAATTTAATCGAAGAAGAACGAAATAGAAAGAGAGAAAAAAAAAATCCTAGGACATCAAAGGCTATATTTCGATAGAACGGGCTTCAACGAGCATACGTGATAATATCATACGTATACCATATATGTTATAAGTCGATCGTAAAGAAAAAAGAAAGAAGAAGAAAAAAAAAATGATCGAAAATTTAATTCCTCCTCCGAGGGAAACTCGTACGATAACGTTTTTTTAAATCTTTACACTTTTTATCCCCCCTTCTTTTACTTCTTTCTCTCAAAGAAGAAAGAAAAAAAAAAAGAAAGAAAAAAACAAAAAGGAAATAATCTCTTATCTATTACGAACAAAGTGAATTTTTGTGTTGTTTTATTTTTTGTTTTTCTTGTGTGTGTTTATATATATATATATATATATATATATATATATATATATATATATATATATAATATATATGTATATAAATTTTATATAAAAATACAACAACGTTTTAAGTGATAAAATTTGAGATGTTCGTTTTCATATAATTTGTCAATAACAATGACGAAAATTATTTTATCGATCATTTTATTTTCCCTTTGTTCTATCGAAATCCAAAGCAAATATGTCGAGGTAAGATATAATAAATTGAATTGAAACTATACAAGTTTGATTAACGGTACTACGTTGTTAGATGATACAGTTAGATTAAAAAGGTTAATGGATATGCTTGAAAACGTTTGAAAAATGTACATTGTTTCCTATGACCCCGATTACAATTGCTAATCGACTTTCTAATGAGACTTGTTCTCACGACCTTTTTCTAATCGAAAAAACATTCGTCGTATTTTTTTTTATTTTTTTTTTTTTTTTTATTTATTTATTTATTTTTTCTTTCTTTCTTTCTTTCTTTTAAGGGACTCAATGTCGATTTGGGCGAAGCTTTACAATTTTTACGTGAATACGAACGAGAAGCTTCATCCATGTGTACCAGAGTAATGACGTCTCAATGGAATTTTGGTACTAATGTCACCGAATCGACCAAAAGAAAAATGGTAAAGAACATTAAAACAATAATGAAAAAGAAAAAAAATATGTGTATATATATATACATGTAAAAAATGATATAACCAGTAATAAATTTTTTTTCTTTTTTCTTTTTGATTTTATTTAATGCAAATTTACGATCTACTCTATTCCGGAGAGTAAGTAATAAAAAAATATCTTGAGGGATTTCAATCATAAATAATAATAATAATAATAATAATAACAATAATAATAATAACAATAATAACATGTAATAAAATTTTTAGTTGGACGAGCAGACATTGAAATTAAAATTCGAAAGAGCATCATGGCGAAAAGCAGTGAGTTTTGCTTGGAGTCGAATACCAGATCCTTTAGCAAGAAGAGAATTAAAAATGATCGTTATAAGAGGACGAAATGCTTTAACAGATGACAAATTTAACGAAGTAAAAAAAAACAAAAGAAAACCTCCTGATAATTAATTATTTAAAAACCAAAAAATAATAAAAAAAAAAAATAATAATAATAATAATAATAAAATAATTAATCAAATCGTTCTCCATAGATACATAAGCTGATCATTGAGATGAAAGATATTTATAGTAGAACGAGATTGTGTCCTTACAGAAACATGGGATCAAATTGTAATTTAAGTATAGATCATGGTAAGTATTTGATACATTCAAATTTTATCATAAATTTTTCGTGCAATTATAATTTAATATATCGTTACTTTCTATATTTAGATATTAGCAAGATTATGGCACAATCTAAGGATTATGATGAATTACTCTATTATTGGCATGCCTGGCACGAAGCCATAGGGCCACCCCTTAAAAATAATTTCATGAGATATGTGCAATTAAGTAATCAAGCATCCAGGCTCAATGGTAAAATAAAATATAAACGAAACGAAACAAAAATTCTCGAGAGAAAAACAAATTTTCTTCTTTTCAAGGATTCGCCGATACCGGAGATCAAATGAAAGAATTTTTTGAAGACGAACACTTAGAACAAAACATGGCTGAAGTGATATATGCAATAATGCCATTATATAAAAATCTTTTTACGTATGTGAGAAGAAAATTATATGAAAGATACGGCGATAGAATTAGAAAGGATGGGCCATTACCAGCACATATTTTGGGTAACATGTGGTCACAAAATTGGGAAGGGATTTATGATTTAGTTCAACCCTTTCCAGCGTCTACCAAACTCGATGTTACATTGGATATGATGATACAGGGTTATACACCCTTGAGGTATTCATCATTTCGATTTTTGTTTTTTTTTCTTCTTTTTTTCTTATTTTTGTTCTTATAATACACCACGAGATACATTCCAAATTTCAGCGAACAATAATAACTTGTATTTTCTTTTTGTTTTTTTCTTTTGCGGGGGAACCTTGCATAAAGAATGTTTCAAATTGCCGAAGAATTTTTTACATCACTTGGAATGAAACCAATGCCACCAGAATTTTGGAGATTTTCAATGTTCGAGAAACCGATCGATCGTGAAGTTATGTGTACGGCCGGTGCATGGGATTTTTGCAATACCATCGATTACAGGTCGATTTCCTAATCATTAAAAGAAAAGAAAAGAAAAGAAAAGAAAAGAAAAGAGAAAAAAATCTAAACGTCACACAATTGACAAAAATAATATAATTTTAGAATAAAACAATGTACCAAAGTAACGATGGACGATTTATTATCGACTCACCATGAAATGGCACACCTGCAATATTACTTGCAATACAAAGATCAACCAATAATATTTCGAAAAGAAGCTATTCCTGGTAAAACGCGTATAATATTTTAGAAAAAAAAAAAAAAAAAAAAACACATGCACACATACAATTGCCTATAATAAATTATTAATAATAAATTTGATCTATGCAGGTTTTCACGAAGCAGTGAGCGATGCAATAGTACTATCGGTAATGACACCTCAACATTTACATAAAATTAGTTTACACAACAATTCGACGGATGGTTACGAGAGTAATATCAATTTTCTAATGCTTATGGCACTTCGCAAATTGGCTTATATTCCATTCGCTTATACAATCGATCAGGTAAATATAATTCGTTTAAAAAAGGAAAAGAAAAGAAAAAAAGAAAAATCCTTACACCATTATATCGTGTACTAATTAAAATTTTTTTTTGTTTCGTTTTTGTGTTTTAAGTGGAGATGGCGTATATTTAACGAAGGAATCGAAGATATGACTACAAAATGGTGGGAATTGAGATTGCAATACCAAGGCATAGTTCCACCAGTTGCAAGAACCGAAAGAGATTTTGATCCAGCAGCAAAATATCATATCTTGGCTGACATACCTTACGCACAGTATGCATTCTTCAGTATGCATTACAATATAAACGGGGTGGGACCAGAAAGTATCTATGTGATTTAAAAACAAAATAAATATCTATTATTCGTTTCAACAACTACGAGCTTGGGAATTCGTTTAAAATCCGAACGAGATGAAAAATAATATTAGCCTGTAAAAAAATTGTTCTCGATAAAAATGATATTGATTTTCAAAGAAGATCATCCACAAAAATTTTTTCTCCATAATCACCCTGTATTAAACGCATTGTTGATAGACCAATCGAGAATATAATAAGCGTATTTGCACATATTCATGCAACTTTTTATATCATTATTAAAGTAAAAAATTATTTAAGCATCTTTATCATTAACAATACTATCGGCAATGGATATTAATATTTCTAAAATCTCAATGTACTTAAATACGTATTTCTTTGATATTTAATCATTCATATTTATCACTAATCAAATAAAAAAATTTGCAGATATTTCGTGGGTACGATTCTACAATTTCAATTGTTCCAATCGCTATGCGAAATTTCTGGACACACGTCTGAACTACATACTTGTGATCTATATAGATCACGTGATGCTGGAAGATTATTATCGTATGTTACGTTTATCAATTTATCCATCTTTTTTTTTCTTATTCCTTTCTTATATTCTTTGAATAATTAATTTCTATTAATTATTCAAAATTAGAAAGAATGCATGTTGATATATATATATATATATATATATATATATATATATAAATGCAATTGTATATATACCTTTGTACTTTTACAGGGATGTGTTATCAATCGGTGCTTCGAGACATTGGCATGATGTTGTGAGACAAATGACCAGAGGCAAATCTAACAGATTAGATGCCGATGCGATAATCAAATATTTTCAACCATTGTATGAATGGCTCAAACGACAAAACGAGATGGAACCAGTAATAGGTTGGATAACAATTCAAGAAGATACAGGTATGAAATTAAATACAAAACTTTTTACAATGATTTAGTGTAGAAAGAAAAAAGAAACAAAAAATAAAATTGATCTGATAAATTTCTCTTACAGCATTGTTCGCACATTGGCATCAGAATCGAGCTAATTATTTTACAGCTATCTCCTCCATATTTTTCATCCTCGTTGTAGCCTCGAATATATTCTTCTTCTGAACGATCAAAGTTCAAAGACTGTAACAAAATTAAAAGAAAAAAAAAAAAAAAAAGAATAAAAACATTTATGTATATAACAATAAAAAAAAAAAAAAAAAAAAAAAAAAGAAAATAAAATAAATAAAAAGTTATATAGTCATTAAAAGAATTTACATCTTGTGTTAATTAATTATACATCTAACGTAAATATAAATCTAATAAAATAATAAAAAGAAATACGTATGAAGTATAATTTATCGATTAACTATATTCTACTCGATATTTCTAATTAATTTAAATAAAATATAAATTATTTAAATAAATTAATTACACATATATAAGATATTATAATAGATATGAGTGTACGTGTGCGTTTTAGCATTCTATAGTATTAAGGCAAATTGGCGGGAAGTGTTTTTAAAATTTGAAATTCGCATTTCCTCCACTAGCTGGAAGCACAGTCGATTCGTGTTATCCTATTAGGTATAAGATCGATAAGAGAGAAAATGTATGTATATAATATTGTGAGAATGTGATATTTCCGATGTAAGATTTTAACTTATTTAAATATAAAATATATACATATATTTATATATTTAAAACACACATATATATATATATATAAAACCTCGAGAATCAAATTAAAATAAATAAGCACGATACACCATTGCTGTATATTTCGCAACATGTGCTAAAAATTGTTTTCAAAATTCTTATGTGTTAAGAAAGAGAGACCGTATAAACCTCATTATCTCTGTTTGGTTAGAAATTAAACCGGTCGATTTTGAAAATGGAAGCTATAATTAATCGTAGTTTACGATTAACTTCGATTTTAGGATCCAATTCATCCTTTTTAATTAACAATGGCGTTTTGTCTGCACGTTGTTTATGCTGTACCAATCCAAAATTTGGGATACACGGTAACAACAATGGTAGGTTAAAATAAAATAAATATTTAACATATTTTTATAACAATTTCTTTATATGGTATCAAGCATCTTTCACTTTCAGAAAACAATGCTCGTTACAGGACTGCCTTACGTAATTACTTTTTATTTTCACATAATAACTTTGTATGCCAGAGAACGTTTAAAGTTAACAAACATGACATTATGCTGGCATATTCAAATAATCCTCAAAATCAGCCTAAAGAAGATAATATACCATTACCCGATAAAAAATTATCTATATTTCAAAGAATGAAACAATTAACCAAGGACTATTGGTATATATTAGTGCCTGTACACATAGCGACTTCCATGGGCTGGGTGGCAATATTTTATATGGCAGTTAAAAAGTACATAATGATTTAATTTATATTTATACAAATTAAAAGATAATATTTTGTTTTAAATATATATGTCAAATAATCATTTATTACAGTGGCGTAGATATAGTGACTATGATGGAACATTTAAATTTAAGTGAAAAATATTTAACCATGTTACGCAGCTCTGGCGCTGGCAATTGGGCTATAGTATATGCCCTTTATAAAATATTTACTCCTGCTAGATATGCAGTGACCATAGGTAATATTAATTAAATCAATATATTGATATATAAATCCAAATGTATATATTATTGCAAGTACTTGTTAACTCGATCCAATTTTCTTTCTTTTTTTTTTTAGGAGGAACAACTATGTCTATTAGATATCTTAATAGATTAGGATATCTCAAAGTATCATCTTTCAAAAAAGCAGCTACAAATGTAAGTAACAAATTAAAAGAATATCGTTCCTCCAAACGATAATTAGAGAAATAAATTTTATCTTCAAAAATGATCAATGATTGTAATTATATATTCCTACATGAAACATTGTGTTGTCTTTCTCTTTTCACACGCATACATACTTGTTGCAGTCTGCGGACGAAACTCTACGTAGGTTGAAAAAAAATTTTAGTGCTTAGAAATCTAATTAAAAATCTCCATCATTTTAAATATGCAATAGTACTTAGAATATTTTTCATATCAAATATATATATATATATATATATATTATAAAAAAAAAAAAAAAGAAAAGAAAATGATCTCGAAATGATTTCAAAAGTTTTAATTATTGTGTTGTAGGTAGAACAGTCGGGAAAATGTACGGCAAAGCACAAACCCGAATTTAAAACTGAAAGACAAACAGAACCACCAAAAACATAATGTTATTTATTATAAACGTGTACTTCGATACACATATTAGAAATTTTTTATGTTTTAAAATCTCTATACGTGAAATATTATTAATGTATATTATTTCTTGTAGATGTGTATCATTAATAATGTTATAATAAAATCTCGGATAAAGACATGTCGGGCACGTATCTATTATTTCTGTCAGGTTCGCCTTTATTGAACACGGTCGTCACATCATACATACCATCTCGTACATATGTATATTTAAATAAGAGAAATTGTACTTTTATCTACAGTACTCATTACTTAATTAAACTATTGTAAATATGTAAACCGATAATATTAGCAAATCTTGACAAAGATCAATCGTTTATTTTTCTTTTTTGCTTTCTTTTTTGGCAGCTTAAAAATTGTGCGCTTAAATTCTAATATAATAAACCACGAACTACATCGTGTGTGTGTATATGTGTATACACATATATATATGTATGTATGTATGTATATATGTGTATATATATATATATATATACATAATAAATGATCTATTAAATTCATTCCACTTGTTTGATTGCAATTGACAAAGACAAATCTAACATTTTAAGAGAACAAGAATATTCACGATTATATTTCAATATTGTCATATTATTCGTTTTATATTGTATCAGCATCGACTGAAAGAGCGCACAAATCCTTGATAAATATTAATTAATATATTAAAGGATTTAACGGCTCCTACGTCTAATTAATATTCCATATAAATATTATAATTAATACGAAGGAATTGCCATTTCACCTGGGACGTTGAACCGAGTTTTGTTTTTCCATAGATAAAATTTTCCCTAACAATACGCATTACACTACCACTACTAATAATATTAATAATAATAATAATAATAACTATAATAATTATTAACAATGAGACATGTGTACTTATATACACGAAGTAAAAGGAATAAAATGTTCGCCATTTAACAAATCGATATTATGCTATTATATCACAGTTGCCTGCGCAACTTGCTCATCCTAATGAGACCACTGTGTTCGAAGAGTACCGTAGGAAAGAAACAATATTTAAAAAAAAAAAAAAAAAAAAAAAAAAAAAAAAAAAAAAAAAAATCATATATTAAATACACATACTACATCATATTTCGCTAATAGGCATGTCTCGAAATCGATTGTTCTTTAATTGAAATTAGCACTTCGATTGTATCATGACAAAAAATTGTTTCAAAAAAGGAAGAAAAAAAAAAATATATATATATATATATATATTATTTGATCCCAAGAGGCAGTGTATATATTTATATGGAGCAGTCTTACTTTTTTTTTTATTCTTTTCTTGTTATTTTTTTCTTTTTTTTTTTTTTTTTCTTTTTTTAGACAATTCGACAAAAGTTTCATCAGGCTGATGTGATCGAAGCACAAGTTCGCACAGTTAATCATTATATAGGATGGCTTTTATGTGCGCAAATCTATAATGAAATGAAACATTTCTAATAGAAGCGAAGCGCGCACGCATACAAATTTATATATATATATATATAAATATATATATATATATAACTTTTTTCTTTTTCTTTTTTTTTTTATCCCATAAATTGATAGCTAGCAGATACTGGCTGTGGTGCTCTTGGTTGTGTATGAGATATGCGTTGGATGTGACAGGCGCGACACATGAGCCTACCATCGAGTGGGTAGCACCTTTTATCGGGTTCGTCTGTTAACTGCATGCCGCAATCCTCGCAAACATAGCAATCCACGTGAAAGTCTTTGTCCATGGAAACAACTCTAACTGTTTCTTCGGTACCCTAAAAAAGAAGAAAACGAAAAAAGAAAGAAAATAATTTTTTTATCATAATAGAGGATCTCAAAAAATATATCGATCATTCTAAAAAAAGAAAAAAAAAAATATATATATATATATATTTTACCTCGACCGGAGTAATCCCTTTACCGCAAGATGCACATTTAGGTGCAAACATTCTATGATAATCGTTAACACAATAGATCTTATTATCTACGTCTACCGTAAAAGGAACACCATCGAGACACTCGTTGCATACGCAACATCTGAAGCATCCTGGGTGATAGGATTTTCCCATAGCTTGTAAGATCTATAATGAAAAGAAAATTTAATGATATAGAGATCATTTAATATATTATATAATAAATCTCGATTGATCGTAACAAACATCGAATGGTATATATATAATCGATATATACCATTTCCATAATGAGATGACCGCAAATAGCACATTTCTCGGCTGTCTGTTGGAAACCGGAATACTGCAAAGAGATAATGATTATAACACGATCAGTATTATTAACAAGATTATATCATGGAAGAAAATTTACATTCGCTAGACGTTAGATCATTATTCTCTTACCAAATAATCTTCCTCGCAATAAACCCTTCCATGAACGTTATAAAATGCTTTGCCGCGTAAAGCCCTTCCGCAGGAACAACATATAAAACAATTCGTATGATAAAGATTACCCATAGCCTGACAGGCCTGTCCAGCACCGGTCACCTTTTCACCGCACGTGTGACAAATACCTATGGAAACATTTCAAATGACGTTTTAGTCGTGTCTTATCTACGAGTAAAGCAAATATACATACGTACACATGTATACATATAATAATAATAATAATAATAATACCAAGTACTTTTGACCCCATAGATGAGATAAGGTTAATCTCTTAAGAAAAAAGAAAAAAGGAAAAAAAAAATTATATGAAAAAAAAAAAAAAAAAAAGAATTGAAAGTTCATCTCTTAAGTTCAAGATATATAATCCAAGCTCGGAAAGGAATATTTATAACGAGAGAATATTATCGTCGAAAATACAAATTGAAATACCACGTTGAAAAAAAAACGATCGAGATTTTTGATTAAACGGTATAAACGGCAGTAGGAGGAGCAACACAGTAATAGTAGTAATAGTAATAATAATAATAATAGTAGTAGTAGTAGTAGTAGTAGTAGTAATAGCAACGAAGAAAGTAAAGTTTAAAAATACACATTCGAGCTGAGCACGATCACAATGCGTATAAGGTCCAGCATCTTGTTCACTGTCAAGATCGCGTTGAAAGACAAACTTACAACTGTCGATGGGTAAAACTGTTCCTGACATTCCTTAACAAAAGAAAACTCTCTCTCTCTCTCTCTCTCTCTCTCTCTCTCTCTCTCTCTCTCTTCAATACGTCAAATTTTCAATTCCACGACTTCGTATCGCTAGATAGATAGCTAGCTAGCTAGTTAGTTAGTTAACTAGCTAGAGCTAACTGAGTAAGACCTAGCACAACTAGAATCTACCAACGAGTCGGACTGGTCTATCTATAACAAGATTAGTTACCGCACCGAACGACCTGGCGGCCGCCGATGCGATACAGCACGTTGCACGAATAATAGAACTCAAACGCGGCACAAAAGCGAACCGAGTTAATAATGTTGGGTAGGAGGACAGACATGATGACAAAACGATCGGGCGTGTTTCTTCTCTTCGACCTGTCTTCTTCTTTACATCGTCCATGTCGTCGTTGTCATCCTCTCTCTCTCTCTCTCTCTCTCTCTCTCTCTCTCGTCATTCAATGAGTGAACAGCAATGAACATGCTGAACGATCATACAATATACACGTACATTACATTCATACATTGCATACACACATTTCATATATTACGTGCAAATCTATATGTGTGTGTGTGTGTGTGTGTGTGTGTGTAAAATGCATATCTTTTCTTAGGCTTGGCAATCGTAAAAGCCTTTTTCACGTAGGTGGAAACCCATGGCTTTCGAGAGAATGTCAACGAAACGTCGTGTTAAAAAGTATCGCGGGCATGTTGGAACGCAGCTCGATTTTCAGGAACCGGTCCACACGGGTGCTGGCAGCGTGGGAATCGGCACGTTCGATAACCCTCTTACCTCCCGGCCCGTCCCCGCCCCCTAACTCCCTCCCTCCCTCCCTCCTACCCTGTTCCACTGCCTGCTTGCCTGCTGCCTACTACTTGCTTTTGCCAGCATCGCCTTCCTCCTCTCTTTACTCCCCCGTTCTTCTTTCTACGAAAATATAAGAAAAGAAAGTGGGGGCTCAATGGAGTCGTCTTTTCTTATTCGTGTGTGAATTATTTTTTCGATGAATCTTTCTAAAAAAAGAAATTCGAATGAGTATAACCTGCAAGATATATATATATATATATATATATATAAATTGGCGAGGGAGTAATAGATAGAGAGTCGTCCTCGTTGGCATTCCTAAACGATTGACTTTGCATAATAGCTAACAGCGAGCATTGATAACGAGAAAATGGGCTTGATTTTGCGTCACCGGTTGATAACCAACATGCTTATACGCTGATAACACGTACAAGTTTTATTTTTTTTCTAGCGATAGAAAGAAAGAAAGAAAGAAAGAACGAGAGTTCTGGAATATTTTTTTTTTCTCATCTTCTTCTTTTTCTCCGTTTCCTTTTCTTTTCTTTTCTTTTTTTTCTGTTTTGTTTTGTTTAAATTACCAAAATATTCTCCTTCCTCCTCTTGCTTCTCCATCTCCTCCTCGAGTTGTCTCGTCAATTCTTCTATCTTCCTTTCCGCTTCCGTTGGACCCTGTATAAAATTGATATTCGTTTATAATAAAATTCTCATAAATTTTTGTTTAACTTTGCACTTTGGTGCTAAAAGAACGTACGCATTAATAAGAGGTATTATTTGACCTCTGATTCATCGCGAGTTTCGAAGAAAGAATTCTTTGAAATGACGCGATGCATCGAGAATCAAATATTCCCTTGTTGTTTGTTTTGTGATATATACTAAATATCTTTTCTCTTTTTTTTTTTTTTTCTTTTTTTTTCAACCGTTTAGAATTTTTATATATTATAATATGTGCGTATATATTATTCGGATTAGGAGAAAATTTTGGCAATATGCCAAAGAAATCGAACGTATATCGAGATATAAAGTAAAGTGGGACAAGAATTTGTATCTTTGACCTACATAGCTCAAATATTCAAATTAAATTTATCTTGCTAATTAAATTTTATGCTAACCCGAATTCAGAGAGACAGAAGTTGTGCCTTTCTTTTCTATTTTTTTTTTTTTCTTTCTTTCTCCTCATTTCTTTTTCAAATATATTTATGAAAAGTTGCAAAACATTTTTTTACCGATGGTCTAGGTGGAATGACGTTGTATGGCAACAATCCTTTGCCAGGAGTAGGCTTTATAGGTGGACTAACCAATTTTCTTTCTTCAGGTTCTGGTTCTGAGGATCTTTGTAATACAGGTACACCAGCATTCAGAAATACAGGACCAGCAATGCCACTGGTAACACCCGGTGGTAGGCTTGTAATTCTAGGTACATTAACAGTTGAATCAGAATCATTGGTTAAAGTCACAGTACTGGTCACTGGTGTTTGCACTTGCACATGTACAGGACTTCCCACTGCATTGGTGGAAGAAGGAGGTGAAATGTGTCTAGGAGAATTTGTTACATTTTGTAAGCCAATATCACTTGGAATTTGACTGTGAGTTGGACTTGCTTTTGGAGAATTACGGATACTATTACTATTTGGTGTAATAACTCTACCAGGATCAGTACGGCTTGGTGAATATAAAGGTGAACTCCTTGGACCAGACGATTCGGATGCATCTTGCGCAAAGTTCCTCTCATTTTGGAGAGAACCCAAACGTAATTGCTCTGCAGAACGATTGGAAGAATAAATTGGTGAATTCCTAGCAGAAAAATCTGACCTATTTTCTTGATGATAGTTCCTATCATTGGGTGGCATTGTACGATTGGGAGAATAACATGGAGAATTTCTGCAAGATGGTTGCTCTGAACGACTACCATATACAGGAGAATTTCTAGCTTGAGTTTCTGTAGAATAATTTGGATTCATACTTCTAGTAGATGGCTCCACAAATTGTTTGTATACTTGTGAATCTTGACGAAATTGCGTTTGCTGCATGTCATTTTGGTGGGACGTACGATATGCCTGCTGTCCAGCTACAGTATTATCAAGAGAACTGCGATAATGATGAGGTTCTGGTGGCAAACGTATTGGAGGTGATTCACTGTGATAAGGTAGTCCTGATCTAGAAGGTTGCTGTTGTTGTTGTTGTTGTTGTTGTTGCTGCTGCTGCTGTTGTTGCTGCTGCTGCTGCTGCTGTTGTTGTTGTTGCTGTTGCTGTTGTTGATCATAGCTAAAGTTTCTAGTTGGAGTATGTAGTTCAGATGGTGGTACATAAGCGCTTCTACCAGACTGATGATCAGCATTGGAAGATGATCCTTGTAGATATCTGGAAGGACAATCAACAGTTGCACGTTGTAAACATGATCCATCATAACTCTGACCCCTAGAATTCATTCCTCTTTGTTGCGTATAAGACAAACTTTGAGGTATGCCACGTTGTGCTTGTCCTTGTCCAACTTTTCCAGTCATAATGACATAATCTCCTCCGTTGATATTAGCAGGATGATAATAATTAGATGGAACTTGAGGCCCAGGCTTATTTTGAGCATTATCCGTATAATGAACTTCCTGAATATTCTCATAAACAGGAGGAGCTTCGTAAGGCGGCAGTTCCTTAGCAGGCGAAGCAGTTTGATAACGACTTCCAGTGGGAACTTGAGGTTGTGCCTTTCTAAAATTAGCTTCATAAGATTCTCCAGCAAGGGAACCTCTAGGACTATCCCTAGGACTTTTCCTAGATTCAACTGGATGATAATAAGGAGGCAGTGGTTGACTCTGCTGCGGATAATAGTCTATATTTTCATATACAGGTGCCTGTTGATTGTTAACACGTCCTTGACTTTGCTGATGTTGCTGTTGCTGTTGCTGCTGCTGCTGCTGTTGCTGTTGCTGTTGCTGCTGCTGCTGTTGCTGTTGTTGTTGAGCACTAATTTGTTCAACAGGCTTTGGAGTAGCAAACCTCGAAGCAGCTATAATATTCTCACGTTCGTAAAGCTTATAATCAGCAGAAATAGTTTGTCTAGAATTGTCAGAAGAGTTACCCTCGATGAAGCTTTCGATAGCACCTACGGGTCTACCAGGTATCCTAATATCATTCCTGGCAGTGACGTTTCTCGTAACAGGCACTTGGGCCTCGGGTTTTGAACCCGAAAGCCTAGCGGTACCGGGGGTACCAACAACGTCCGAGCTATCATCTCCTAACTGCAGATAACCTAACTTTTGCACGTACGAAGCGTCGGCTGAGTTACACATTGGCAATGAATAAATCACGATAACGAATCGACGATTGATAACACGAGAAAAAATTCTTATCACTTTCGAAGGAAGAAAGAGAAACGAAACTTAAAAAATAAAAAAAGGTTTAATGAAGAAATTCAAAATCTTATCTTGACAAAGGAAAAATTTAACTAACGTCTCATCGCGATGAAACACAAAGCCGATCTTCTTCTTCGTCCATCCGATTGTCAAATCGAGTTCGATGCTCTGTGTCGCTCTCTCTCTCTCTCTCTCTCTCTCTCTCTCTCTCTTTTTCACATACGCACATGTACACATACACACACACACGCAACTTACTCCTTTCTTCTCACTCTGTATCACACTTTGTCTCTCTCTCTCTCTCTCTCTCTTTCACTTTTGCTCTCCTTCTCTGGCGACGCATATGAGTTATATTTGTAAATTGCACCAAACCAGGATATACCAAAGTCTACGAATAAGAGAGTAGGAGGAAGGACACGCAATGACGCACTCAGAAATGACGCTTTTTACCTCGCGATCTTGGGATACGCCCCGCGATGAAGGCGCCTCGAGCACACGCGCGTCGTTCCTTCGTCTCTCTCTCTCTCTCTCGTTCGCTCTCTCTTTCTTTCTATATTGTTTTCTTTCTCTGTCACACGAAATCGTCAGGTCGATTCCCGTAACGTTGTTAGGTCCCTGAATCTTCGCTTTTTTCTTTTTTTCTTTCTTTCTTTCTCTATCTTTCTCTCTCTCTCTCTCTCTCTCTCTCTCTATCGTCCGAAAATCACCACCTGCGGAAATTACATGTATATTAGTACTCAATGCGTACGTGTACGTACACGTACAGAAAGAGTAGTGTTTTCATTGGTCGAATCATTGATTAGTTCGATAAATGGTCACACGAGGATGCCACTGTCGCGAAAGTCGACAGTGACATCTATTGGATGGCCATGGAAGATCGTACTAGTCACGTGATACGTTGAATTAAACGCGCCAACTTTCGAATGACTTTCAGAGAATATAAACTTATCGAAACCAAATTATATGAATATTAATTAATCATCGAATTGATCTAACGAATTAAATGAAAAATTTTGAAAGTTTGTCGAACGTTCATGTTGCGTTTATTCTCATTTATTTCAAACAATTATTAAAGATGATTTTTGTTTCTTTTTTTTTTTTTTTTTTTTTTTTTAGTAAAAAGACACGTAGAAAAATTTTTCTCATAAAAGCAATATAAATGTTTACGAAAGCAAATTTAACATAATATAGTGATCGAACTATGATAAATATTATGATCGAATAGCACCAGTTGTACACACAACTCGTACTACAAATATAGAATTACATACGATTTCTTTACCATCTAATCTACCTACGCACGAAAGGAACGTAACTTACGTAGGCGCGCACGTTGAACGAGTGGTTAAGAACGTGAGACATCGAAAAGTTTATATTTTCGAAAGGTGAGAAAAAAAGGTTCGATCTCCACCTACATACATACGTAATATGAAGTAGCACCCACCTTTTGCTGGAACACCTGCGCGTGATCGTGCGTGATCGTTCCAACGCGCGTGTTATTCAATTGGTATTAGCTAGATCTCGATAAATCGAGCATGCGCCATTTGTATTATTTTCTAATCGATGAAGTTTTCAATGAATTCTTCAAATAAGGTAAAATGATTCGACAATCATGAAATTATTAATATATATGAATCATATATTTACCTAATCGCATGATCTCTATAATATTGTAGTTAAATAATGCCCTCGATCTCGCTATGAGATCACTGATCACCACAATGATCTATATAATATCAACAAATTCTTCTTTATCCAAGAACGTTTCTCGATCTTCCACTTCCACCATGGATAAAAATAATTACGAACTGTCAACTCGTAAAAAAGAAAAAAAAAAAAAAGAAAAAAAATGAAAAAGAAAGAAAGAAATGAAAAAACAAAACTCATTCGATCAATGGATATATATATATATATATATATACATATAATAATCGCATGATCTACAACATTATTATTGTATTCTATAATGGCCTCGATCTGTGAGATCGCTGACCGCAATGATCTACAATATAAAGGAATTCCCTTCTTCTATCCTTTTTGTATCTTTTCCTAGAACATATTCAGACTCAAACTTAAAAAAATAAATAAAAATGACATCATAATTAATTACTAAAAGATGTTCTCGTTATAAAACGACATTTGACATCATAAATAATCACATAGGTACTTGGATGCATATATGGAGGTAAAAGAAAAAAAAAAAAAAAAAAAAAAAGAAAGAAGAAGAAGGAAAAGAAAAAACTGTATCGCATGAACTCACGTGAACAGAGCGAGCGAGCATGTTTCTCGAGGACGGAAGTGCAGTGACCAATGCACGTTGTGTCGTTCCAAGTGTGCATCGAGAGTGACATCGAGTTCTCGTGTAGGTGCCATGTCGATACGAGGAATAAACAACAAGTTCGCATCGTACGGTTCTGAACACCCACCATACCACACAAACACAAAGATCTCCATCCTTCTATATTGGTACTTAGACACATACATACATACATATATATATATATATATATATATACATGGATGTCTCTTGTTACATAGAAGCACGCGTTCATGCTGTAACGTAAAACGTATAAGGGAGTTGTAAAGGCAAGGAGAGCACACAGGAAACGTTGCCTCTATGCACAACGCATAGTTCAGAATCTACGGGAATAGAATCGTACCCGTGCATTTCCACGCTACTCTTACATACACACAGAGACATACACACACATACGCATATATATATATATATATATATATATATATATATACGCAAAGATACTAGTTTATCGTCCATGTAATTAGTCGAGAATCCATACGAGTGTCTCGTCTAAGTGAACGCTACGTTTAAATGATAATAATGTACACGAATGTAGTTAGAGAATTTGTATTAGTACGATGTGTTTACGTATATGTTTATATCTGTGTGTAGATTTAAATGATAATACCGTACATACATACATACATACATACGTATAGATAGATATTGGTGTTCGATGCATATGCATATGAGATATATGCCGGTCTGGCTGTTGTTGGTTGCTTTTATCCCTTCCAAAGAGAGAATGATTCTAAGCGCTGTAATTTTATATTTTTATTTCTTAACATAAAAAATGTTCTTCAATATTATTTCATTATTTATTTATATATATATATCTATTTTTTAAATTTGTTTCCTAAGAATTGTTTTTTTAAATTAAAGAACTTTTTTCCATCCTTTTTTCTCTTTTTCTTTTTTTTTTTTCTTTTTAATATCACACATGCTTTTAAATGAAAACATATCTTTCGTAGATCGAAAGAGAAGGGAATGATAAATGTAATAACTCTCGATTTACTTAATACTTTGCATTCCAACGTTTCAACTTCCTTTATTGCCACCGAATTAAATTCCTATACCTTTTGACGGTGTCGACAACTTCGACTACGCCTCGAGCAACGGAAGTTCTGCTTGCTTTGGCGTTCCAAAGTTTGACGTATGTGTGCGTGTGCGTGCATTTGTTTGTGTGTGTGTGTATGTGTGCGTGCGTGTACGCGTGTCAATGTACACGTGAGTCTACGTACTTACAAACGACACGTCGAATCGCATGTACTTATATAGTAGATATGCCGTTTCTTGGTCGTTACCTTGTCAAGAATTCAAACGGAAGCAAGACTCTCCCTGAAAAGAAGATATCTTTGAAAGAAAAAGAGAGAGAGAGAGAGAGAGAGAGAGAGAGGACATACATACAATTAGCATCTCTTATCTCGTATCTTGTATCTCATTCGAGATAAAACGGATCTCAATCGGTATTGTTATTAATCTATCTTCTCAACATTTAAATAAAATCATTTAGTTCTCTTACGTAAAAAAAAAAAAAAAGAAAAAGAAAAATATTTTACATATCAAAAACAATAAAAAAATCCACACTTACTGACAGACATTAGAAATATCCATTAGTATTAGGATCTGTGAAATGATCAAAGTAAAGAGACATAATTTTTATCAACAGATATACATAGTACCCTCTTATATATCAATTCTTCCCTAACATTACTTTGGTCTATAACATTAATCATCATTATAAGACACAATTGTGCGTCATCTTACGAGGGAAGTGATTTATCATTAAATCTTTTAACGTATACGGAAGAAGATAGGTGTACAGTTAGGTACACTAAATAAAAAAAAAAAGAAAAAAAAAAGAAAAAAAAAGAAAATCTAAGAAAATCTTTTCCACCTTTTCTTTTTCTTTTTTTTTTTGCACACATGCTCGATGAAATAAATATGAATTAGTAAGCTTTGAAAAAATAATAATAAGAAGAAGAAGAAGAAAAAGAAGAAGAAGTCGACGATGAAAAAGAAGAGGAAGCAAAAAGAAAGTTATTAATAGAAATAAAAAATGTATCTTCATTGGCAAATAGACAAACACTTTCAATTTGTTCCTTAACCGAGTACAGATAAATTATTAAGATGTAGAAGAAGAAAGAGAAAAATCAAAGAGAGAAAAATATGAAAAAGAAAAAAAATAGAAAATCTATCTCCATTGGTAACTCAAATGAACATTTTTTTAACAGCTTATTTCTGAGCACAGGTTTACCCTCTACTTCTACCTACTCGAAGAAATAATCTCCGAGACTATATCCACCATCCGTGCCGGAGGTGCCGCGATTCCCATCCATCCTGGGAGAGACAATAGGTCTCTCCTGACAAAGAGAGAAGATCAACTAGCTCTCTCACTCGTTCGTTCGTTCGTTCGTTCGTTCATTCGTTCGCTTTCCTTTCTCAGAGTGCCGGGAGCTCGGAACGACGACCGCAGGGGCTCGTTTAAGCTTTCAATGGATACGCGATTCTGAAAACAACGAGAAAGAGAGAGAGAAAGAGAGAAAGAAAGAGAGAGAGAGAGAGAGAGAGAGAGAAAGAAAAATAAAAAAATCACTTGAAATCCAACTATACCAGACCAAAAAACCTTCTCGAATTTTTATCCATACTTGCAATCAATTTATATAAATATTATGTATCTATTATGGTACATATTAATGAATAATGTTTCAATGATGGTGAAAGATCGTAAATTATTTCTTACACGATTATATTAGAATAATTGAATAGACAAAAAAAAAATAAATGAAAAAAAAAAAAAATTAAATGGAAAACAAATTTTTTTAAGCAGACAAAAATATGATATATAACAATCGATTATTATTTGCAACATTTCCTCGCCTGCAATTAATTATACAAATAGTTATATATATATATGTTATCTGTTATATATTGTCAATGATGTTTCGATGATTGTCAAATATCGTAGATTATTTTTATACGAGTATTAGAATTGAATGAAAGGAATAAGTCAAAAAGTAAGAAAAATAAAAGTTACAAAAAAGTGAACGAAAGTCTGTCTATATAATAATCGATTATTTGCTACATTTTAATACATAAATACGTATGTATATATATATATATATATATATATATATATATATACATGTACACTTACATACATACATATATACATACTTAAGAACGAGTTCACATATAACGAGGGCTTAATTCTCTTCTCTCACGCAATTCAGGAAGGCCGTTATACACGAAGGACGCTTCCCACGTTATCTCTCGCGTCAGTTGTGCTCGGTAGTATACCAAGCGCTTATTTCGTTCGGACGTATGTATATATGTAAGATAACATATGTAGTTACGTATTATAAGCGAGTTGAAATTGGTATGATAATATATATATATATATATATATGTATATATATATCATCGTCGGTCCTTGTCATTGTCGTCATCGACGTAATATTAAAATACATTTCCTGAAACGTTCAATAACCGACTGTAAAGATTTTTCAATTATTTCATACACTGTTACGAAGAATCTTGGTCAAAGTCTGCGATCTCGATAGACATCATCAGTTCTACGAAAAACTTTTCTTTTCGAAGAATAAGATCATTTCAAAGTCATGTTATTATGCATATTTGAATGTATTTTTTGATCAGCTACACGATGCAAAAAAAAAAAAAAAGAAACAAAAGAAACACCGATGTTCTTAATAACTCTGAAAAAAAGATTCTTACCAGATATTGGTGTCTTTTGATATTATGCACATTACGTTAAAAATATTTTACGTATCGCAATAAACCAAAGAGATATTTAGCTGATCTTATTTGAAATGATCACCCGGTCTATGTGTATATATATATATATATATATATATATATATATATATATATATATATATGTATATATACATATAATCATACGAATGTAACAAATGATTATAGATATTTCAATGAGAGTATATCAATCATTTTTTCGCAGCTGTTTAAATACAAATCGAATAATAATCGATTCCCGTAAATAATATACAAATGTCCCTTTTACTAACGTATCGATGAAAAGATTTTATCAACATAGAAAGAGGGAACACCCGGTGCTCGTTGGTGAGATACAACGAAAGCTGTTAGGAGACGACAAGCGCGAATGGATTTACGATAGGTTCCAAGTATCCTCGCGTCAATGGCTGCTTGTTAATCCTATAAGAATTATGTAGGTGTAACAAGGATACGTACAAATAAAGTTAATGTTATAGTTAGTATCACGTTGTGGATAAGTTCGTAAATCGATGATACCAGTTTCGGTTCATTGAGGTCACACGCTACGAGACGGTCACGCTCTACCAGTTCGAAGTTATGACGCTTGAGACACGTACCGGGTCCCCCTTTCGGAAGTTCGAATTTCCAGATCTTCTGTGTCGGCGATGGTGTTCCAATAACCGGACACCATAACGAAGAAACCAATGTTTCTAGTTCGTGTCATGTCGTAATACCGTAAAACCACGTTACACGTCTTTATATTATATTCTTATCTCTCATTAACGAGAGAAAACTTACCAATCATAATTATTTCTCGCTAATTAAATTACCAGATATCTATATATTTAATTATTTTCAAATAATAAAGTATTGTACTATCTCTTGTTTCTTTCTTTCTTTTTCTTTTTCAATTGATATTGAATTATGTCGAGAAAGAAGGGAGAGAAAAGAAAAGATATAATTTTTTTCTCGAGGATCATTTCGAAAAAAAAAAAAAAAAAAAAGAAAAAGATACGTGTTAAAAAATAAAATGACGAAACGAATTGCGTAGAGCAATCTCTTACGTAGCGTTAGAACTTCGTAAAGAAATTGCGATATAAGGACCGTTTTCTATTGCGTCTACGCAACGGACTCGTATTAGAAGGTAGATAGACACTACCTGACTAGCTAGTGTACCCACGCACAAACTTAAAACACAACAACAACCGGTAAACACGCACACATACACACTTTTAGAATCAAACGATATGCCAAGTGAGATTCAACTTGTTTGAAAGGGTTGCGCAAGCGGCAAAAACTCTTGCGTGTAACAGGCAGATTACGAGGCACGTTCTTTTTCCGGAACAATTTTTAATAATAATTGACATCGTGTGTGTGTGTGTGTGTGTCGTTAATTATGTCAGTGTAAATATACAAGCGTACTCAACCGTTTGATCGTTTTTAGATTTAACGATATTGAATCATCACGATCGAAAGGATATAGAACGGTATTAAATAAATCAATTAAGAATTTCAATTTCATTTTTTTTTTTCTTTTGCTTTCTCTTATTTTGTCTTCTTCTTCGTTTTCCTTCCCCCCTCCCTCCCTCCCCCTTTCATTTCTCTTATTTCAAATAAGAGAACAAATTGTATCGGAACGGAAGTATTATACTTAACTTGGATTTTTTGGATAACTTTCCTGACTTTCTATATCAGATCTAAAAAGATCAATCGAAATGAACGTTAATAGTATGAAAATAAGCTAAAAAGAAGAAAGGATCCGGGGGTGGATGGGATCTGATCGTGCTTATTTAACTAACGTTTCAAGGAAATAACTTTTCAAGGAAAGCATTAATACCTAGACGCGTGTGCAACTTTCTTTTTATGTTAGCGCGTATAATTTTGAACATGATTACCAACTGTAAACGAACTATTAAATATTTCTTTTTCTTCGTTTCTTTTTAAACTTTTTGCCATCATTATCGCTTATGATCCAATCAGCTGATCGTTCACATGTTTTTACAGAAGCGAAAAACTCTTAGAAGATGTAGAAGAAGACGTAGAAGAAGAAGAAGAAGAAGAACAATACTTGAAAGAGTCTCGAAAAACAAAGTCACGATTATTTATATCTACATCTCCCGGTCATTTTTTTAAGTTACGCTTAGGCGATCAAAGTTCCGCCGGAAGTCGAATTAAATTACCTTGTGGTGGAAGTAAATTCGAGCGGAAGTGCACGAGAGATAGATGCTCGATGCAACAAATCGAAGCGACTTTATTGTTATTTCAGGAAATAGAATATTCGTATACCCATGGGAGAGGGCGAGAGAGTGGGATGAGAAATGAAAAAAAAAAGAAAAAAGAAAAAATTCGTAAAAACGAATAATCCAGATGTTTGCAAATTATCCAAATTATCCAAAGATCGCTTATCATCATGGGGAAATATTGAAAAAGGTATCCTAGATAAAATTTATCGCAATGGATCATAATACCCTAAGGAACATTTTATCTTCCGTTGATATATTTCTTTCCTCTTTTCTTTTTTTCCCTTTTTGTATGTGGTCGGTTTTTATCAAAGTATAAAGCCTTATCGCGTGAAAACGGACAAAGTAATGGCCCTGTGTTTACAGGTCGTCGTTACCGAGGGTAGAAAGTGCAACAACCAACAAGGGCACACCTAAATAAGGGCGAGGCCTTCGAAAAGGGTGTGGTATCTTCTCCACATTCTTATTTCTTTTCGAACCATCACGATAGTCACGCTAGAATCCAACCCCTTAATGGAATAATCACTTTAAATGGATCCATCGCTATATTAATAAATAAACTTTTTTATAATGTAATAGAAAGAACATAAATAAAGAACAATATGTACGCGCACAAGGTGTTTTATAAAGAGCTCAACTTGTGAATGTGTCACGTTTTTATGGACTATGATAAATTCATTGACGAGAAAGATTTATGTTCCTTTTAACGTTCATTGTTCGTGAAAGTTAAGCCTGTGGGCGATCGAGTTTTTGTTTACACTTTGATTTGATTCGTCGTTTTTAGTCTTAACTTATTCGTCATACGGTATTCGATTAGTTATCTGTAAACGCGTATATATGTATATAAGACAATATTATCCCAACAAACTCTGACGTTACCGCGATATCTTTTGATTCTAAAGACTATAGTGCAACAAAAGAAAGAGAGAAAGAGAGAAAGAGAGAAAGATACGAGTACCCATGATCTTTTTTTTTTCCTTTTATAAAATATTTCTACTCGTTAATTGACATGAGGTTACTACTTTGAATTCGACTAATGTTTCATGGTCAATGTATATATTTTTTTCTTTTTTGTTTTTTAAGAGAAGACACTTTCCGGTCTACTATTAGCAAACTTAACGTCAGATGTTCACCGGTCGCTCTTCGGCGCATTTCCGTCGGATGTTTTAAGAAATCCTAATGTTCACGAGCCGTGTAATGTAAGTCAATCATCCTTGAAAAAAGATATAGAATCTGACCTATATATTTAGTGCCACTCCCGAATGAGTTGCTTTATGGGGTAATGTAGAGGAATAGAGGAAAGAGAGAATCCAATTAATTTATTACACAATATACCTACGTAAAAAGATCCTTTACAATTATTACGAACGCACAAATGGTGAGATCATTTTTCTTCGTTGTCTAACATAAATTTAATCGCTTATACCAATACAAGAATATAAAATCAATCAGGAATATCCAAGGAAAAAATATCGATCGAATTGATCAAACAAAATCAAATATAGCTCTAATCGCCTTCATTAAATTTTAACAGGAAATCATAAATTTCCATCAGCAGAATGACTAGACCAGTTTTAGCAAACTCTAAACGATTCTTGACGTACCTATATAATCTCAACCTGAATCCAAAGCACTATCCGTAAATTAATAGTCCACACCTGGTCCTTAATAACGATCGTACAATCCGATAAAACCTTCCCCTCTCTGTTATTTTTTCTTTCCTTTTTTTTTTTTCCTTTCTTTTTCCATGTCGAAACACTTCTTTGAAATATACTTTCTCAAGTATCAGGAACGAAGGGAAAATTCAATGAAAATCATCTTCTCTTCTTTTTTTTTAATTTTTATTACCAATTGTTAAATATCCCATACTATATAATCAAATTGAAACGTTTGTAACAACGACAGAAATGAGAAAAAAGAAAAAAAAAGAAAAATGGCCAATGAAAGATGATATATGTACTACTTTCAGCCGAATATACGAAGAAGGTGTACTTATATTATCATCCCACCCATGTGCGTGTCTTTTTTCACAAGCAGATTGTAAGAAGTAAGAAGACATTTTTTTTAGGACAAAAAAGGGCCTGTTCATTCTTGAAAAAGGAAAAGAACAAATATACAACGGTACTACGCACGTTTATCGTACTCCGTGCAAGTCTTTTTATATATATATATATACATACATACATTTAATAGTCAGATTTTATTAGACCCTAGAATTACTTCCGCAAAGAACCTTATCTTCCAAGTTTTTTGACTATTTTGTAAATATTTGTTTATTTTTCTTCTTTTCTTTTTTTCCCGCCCCCCTCTTCCACTATTTTTTACACCGCGATAATAAACTTATATCACAGAAATTATATTTAATTCATTCATACATTATTATTATCGACGATACAGATATAAATATTTTAATTCAAAATATCACTTATAATAATCTCTTAACGAAGAGCGAAAGTAACACCCATGGGAATCCATAGATGATCATGGTTCAAAACACAATGCTATTCATTCGAGTTCAGGAAACATAACCAAGCCACAACCAAAGACCGGAAAAGATGGATCTCGATATCGATTTGATATTGTGTGTTGGTGACAGCTAAACAATATCATCGAGTTCAAAAACATTCTCATTCGATACATGATCAAACAAAATTTATATTTGCAATTATGTGAAAATACGTGAAAGAATATAAATAGCAAAGAAAAAAATAAAAAATTAAATAAATGAATGCCAAAAATTTCTTTTCTTTTTTTTTTTTTTAACATACCAACGAGAATGAAGAAAAGAAAATTTAAGGGGGAAAATAAATTGGAAGCACGGTGGTGAGCAACTTTATCCTTATAGAAGACACGTACATCTCTCTCTCTCTCTCTCTTCTCTTTCTCCCTATGGTATGCACGTCGACACTGCTTATGGGAGTTTGGCAGTCGCGGTCCAGCTTGGTGGGTCTCATGGTGTTGCGTTACTTTCCCACAGGCGAGGAGGCTCTTCCTTCGTGTGTGCAATTCTTTCTATATACGTCTACTATGCACCTGAATACCTATATATCGTACACACAAATACAAATGCATCTACTACGGTACAAGTACCGTGTGCTCTGCGCATCGAGCACGAAGAAGAAGAAAGATGGGATCCTAAAGAAGAGAGAGAGACAGAGACAGAGACAGAGACAGAGAGAGAAAAAGAGAGAGAGAGAGAGAGAGAGAGAGAGAGAGAAAGAGATAGAGAGAGGTACGCATCTCACCTTGCAAGGCGAACCTGTTCGTCAGTACCCGAAACCAAAGATCACCGTAACACTGAGTGTTACGGCCTGAAAATTACCTTCATCCTGTCTCGGATCTTTAAATCACGAAATTTCAACTAATCCAATCAGTTTGGATATCAATTAATCCAATATGTACGAATATAATCCAATATGTACGAATGATAATTATAAATAAACGAAAAATTCTTCAATGATTAATATTAGTCTTATAATGTCGTGGATTTTGACTCATAGAAATTAATTGTTAGCTCTTATAAAAAAAAAATTTAACTACAAGTTTCACGATATATTACATTTTTTTTTTTTTTTTCATTATTTAGTTGATCAGCAAGTAATGTCGAAATTTTTCAATAGAAAATATTACATATTTTCTTCGTTAATAATATCGAACGTATTAAAAAATATTGATAACATGATGTAGGTATTAAATACGATTTAAATAAATAATAATAAAAATTGAATGGGAATTTTCGAAATTTTTACTGAACAATCTCGATAGTTTTTCTTTCTTTTTTTTTTTTTTTAGAAAGAAAATTCCAACCATTAATAATTATCCAACCAAATAGATTAGAAGTTGAAGTAATACTATTAAAGAGAAAAAGAATAGAGCAACAACGAAACAAAAAAACAACAACATATGTTGTATACTTGTTGAATTTTCATGCTTGCCGATTGCAAGCAGATGCAACATGCATTTCGCTAGCGCAGCTAATTGAATTTTCCCCTCGAGATCGTCTCGATGGAAGCCAGACTCGGCGTGGCACGAGTTTCCTCGACAGGAGACTCCTTGTTCGTGACAAAACGTATCACGTTATCAACTACTAGAACCGACCGAGAAGATCTGTTAAAATAAAAACGTTTCGCGTGAAGATCTTCGTTTTTCTTAAAGAGAGAAGAAACAAGAAACGTCTAAGAATTTTCAACGGAGCGAATTCAAACGTTAACTCATCCTTAAGGAAAAATTAAAAAAAAAAAAAGAAAAAAGGAAAAAAAAAAGTAAAAAATAATAAAAGAAAAAGAAAGAAAAAAGAAAAGAACAAAAAAAAAACAAGAGAAAAAGAAAATACAAGAGATAGGAATATAGAGACAAGTTCGCAAGATTTCTGATTAACTTACATGCACAAACGCTTTCTCGATGGATTAATCATCATAGGCTTCCGTCTTCCGTGTGAAAAGTGAAAATCGTTTGGGAATGTTGAAAACATGAGAAATCCAAGGATATCTCAATTGTGAGAAAAATTACTTTTCGTAGATATTCTTGGCCTGTTCTTTCGTTAATCCCTTCTTTTCTCCTCCTTTCGAACCTCAAATTATTAGCACGAAAGAATCTTTCGACATTCTTCATTCTTTCTCTACCCTACTCAAACTAATCCTCCTACTACTTTCTATGATCTTATTAGATAAAAAAAAAAGGAAAAAAAAAAAAAGAAAAAACGAATATTTCGTGAAAGAATTTCGATTTTTGTTCTTTTAACCATAATACACAGAGAAGAAAATTTTCCTTTCGAATTTTTATGAATGTCGATTTTTTTTTTTTTTCATTTACAATCATAGACTTTTCATAATGAACAAAGTAAAAAAAAGAAAAATCGACGTTAAATTTAATTTCCGGCAATAATGTCGTACATCAAAAATCATAAAAAATATTTTCGATTCGATCGTATTGCTTCGAACTTACTTTTTTTTTTTGTTTTGGCCGAATGATCATCACGTAGGAGTAAAAAAAAACCATTACTACGATAAGCATCCTTTGTTCCAGCATATATCTACATAAATAATTTCAATGATCGTCTTATACATATGTATATACATATAGGGTGGGCTGAGGCCAAAGGCTTAGAGTCTAACAATCTGGAAAAAAAAAGAGAAAAAAAAAAGAAAAAAAAAATGTAGCCTGAAAAACTTCAACTTTTCGAATCACCTTTGACTCGACCCTTCGTCGTATGCATTTATACAAAATATTTCATCGTCCTTGAACCCAGCGATGAAAAAGGAAAAGATGCATTGACATCCGAAGACGAGAGACACTAAAACAATGTCAAAATAATGTCTCCTTAAAGTCTTCTCTCGTTTTCGAGCCTTCTTTTCATTGGATTATGTGAATGGAATAACTAATAGAAAATAAAATTACCGGACGTGCACGTTCTTAACGATCACTTTATGAGTGTGTCTGTGCCTGTGCACGTCATGTTTGCGACGTTCCTTTTTTTACATTACGTACGCATGTACCTTATATATTCGACAGGGTAAGTACATATCCGATCGATCGTTGCTGTAATCGACTTAGCCTAATTTATCCTCTTAGGAAAGTTAACTCACTCACAGTTTCCCGTTTCGTATCTCTCGCGATCTAACTTTCCACGTGTACATTCCTAATTATTTCTTAAACTGTTACTAATTTTCTAACAAAATTACTTCATTCGTTGTAGTATTCATTTTTTCATTCAAAAAGAAAAGGAAAGAAAAGAAAAAAAAAAAAAAAAGAAAAGATAATTACGATTAAACAATTTTATCAATGATCATGTTCAAATAAAAAAAAATGGATATTAAATCTATCGACGCACGCACCTACGCACGATATAATAAAAATAATTATATAATTCTAATAAGTATATGAAAAAATTATTGATAAAAAGCGTGCGTAGCAAAGAGCATGATAAAAAAAATAAGAGAGAGAGAGAGAGAGAGAGAGAGAGAGAGAGAGAGAGAGAGATAGATAGAGAAAGAGAGATGATAGCAACAGAAGAGAAAAACCAGCAAATCCAAGAAAGAAAAAGAAAACGAAAAAGAGGAAGAAAGAAAAATAAAGAGAAAGAGAAAAAAAGAAAAAAGAAGAAATCTAAGAAAAGGGCCTATACTTAAGGTGAACCTTGAGTAGGTTTGTTCTACCGTAACAAGCCATCGTCCTGGGTCCAAGTGTGTCTCGTAAAAGAAAGCAAAGGGTCGGCGAACGAAGGAGAACGTTTGCGTGGACATACGACGTCCATGTTCCTGTTCAACGAAAGCGGCAAAACTACGCCCCCGCACCACCGACGCTAAAACACACATATACACACACACATCCATCCATACTCATACCTACGAACCATATCCATAGTCATACGTATCTATCCATCTCCATCTCTATTTCTATCTCTGTCTGTCTCTCCTTCTCTCTCTCTTTCTCTCTCTCTCTTTCTCTCTCTTGCTATCTTTCTCTCTCTCTCTCTCTCTCTGTCGAGTTTTCTCTGAAGCTAGTATATCGCCATACAGGAAGGTCGTTCTCTTTCCTTCGCTTGGCTTTTGAGTTCCCGCTTGGTCGACTACTACTATACTATAGAACGTGCAGCGCTACTACTTTACTCGTTCGCGCGGATAGTTAGTACTGGCGCAGCGCTCGTCGCGTGCACTTCGAATGCGCTCCGCGTTCTTTCATCTCTATCTTTCTTTTTCTGTATCTTTTTCTCTCTCTCTCTCTCTCTTTCTCTAACTCGCTTTCTGTGTCGCTTTATATATATATATATATACACACACATATATGTATATATATATATACATATATCTCGCTCTCGCTCTATCATTCCTCTTTAATTTTTTATTTCGAAAAAAACAAAATATGTTCGGTCTAACAATCGTTTTCATTTCTACGTGTTAAAAAGGAAATAGAAAAAAGAGAGGTAACGCTTGAAGGAATTCGTGAATTTTGTGACACGTGATATGATTATCGTCTCAGTGCTTGTTTGTGTTCTTATCATTCGATTGCTTCGTTAATTCTAATTCGATTGGATTGTGAACTTGGCTCGATGATTAATTTAAAATGATTCTTCATTGTTGAAAGGGAAGAATTTCTAATTTATTTCTTGTCCCTCCGTTCGTTTAAACACGACGATATATATTTGTAAAAGTGAGTATAAATACTACAACCTCTTTATAAAGTTTTGATATAATTTATCGGAACATCCTTTATCTCTCTTTCTCTCTTTCTCTTTCTATCTCTCTCTCTTTTTGATTAAAGATAAGAATATTAGTTTTGTCAGTCGGAATTCTTTTAGCATTTTCGATTTCATTCAAAACTTTCGTTTGAATTAGAAGCAAAATATTTATGTACGAAAAGAATAAGCAATTAATAAGATTCTCGTGTATTATTAAACAATTTTTTTTATTCGAACTTCTTCGATCATTTCTTTTTTAATTTTCTTGACACGCATGAACATCCGGAGGTACCAGACAACACTCTGATTTCACTTGGACTTCAAATTATACATATATATATGTATACAACATATACACATACAAACACGTTCAAAGTCATTCCCCTCGACACCTTTTTCTTTTCACTCGCAATCACGACATTCCTCCGGTAATTACCGTATATCCTAACTCAATTTCTTCTGTACAACAACTTTGAGTGGCTGCAAATTCGATGGATTGAATTTTTAAGCAAAGTTACGAGTCATTTTAAGATCCTCGTCAATTGTAATTCACTAGTTCCTGTTCACGCAAAAATACAAAATTGACAATGTCTCTCTCTCTCTCTCTCTCTCTCTCTCTCTCTCTCTCTCTTTCTCTTTTTCTAATTTCTATTCCCAACTTCCTGTCTCCTAATTGTTTCCGACGTATCTAGGATAAAACGATTATTTCAATTCAAGAAAGAATCATAGTCTTTTGCTATTAACCCGTCCACAATTCTTACTGCTTTCACTGTACACCTGAAACCCAACGATACATCAAAATCTTAAATATTAACGAACAAACAAAATAACATATTCGTATAGAAATCTTACAATAGGAAGTAATAAGATAATGATAAAATTCGTGACATGAGAATGGAAATTAAATTTCAGGTAAGATCGTGTATAAAAGAAAGATGTTGAAACACGTGTCGGTGTCGCCATGGAGAGGGCGAGCAGACAGCGTGAGTCTATCTTCGAGCGGGGGTGCAAGTAGTTGCGGAAGCGGAAGTCCAACCCCTGGTCACACGCCACCACCGTCGAGAGCATCGTCCTGTGCATCTTTAGCACCCTTGACCGCTCTCTCGAGTTTTTCTCCGGCTGATACAGCACCACAACAGGTGAGAAGAAATACACCAACAAATATCATGAATTTACGATCTAAACTTATGACAATTAAAGTATATTATGCGTTGAATTTAAAAATTTTGTAACATTTAAAAAACTGTGGGAAGCTACTCTATTTCTCACTGTAAAAACGCAGAAAAAAGAAAGAAAGAAAAAAAAAGTGACTTAATTAAACGAACAACGAGAACGAAATGATAATATCAAGCGTGACGTGAGTAAAACGTTTTAATATTTTTCATGATACTTTTATTAACAGCTGTGGACGACCACGTGCGTCCTTGTACAATGATGATGATAATGATGATATTATATGTATGTATGTACTGAGAAGATTAGCCTTTTTAATTCACATCATTCTCGTCTATATAACTAATAATTCAGTAGCAATGAATTTAGCTTCAGCGAAAGACAACACTAAGATAACGACTTGTTTATCAACTCTTTATCATTACCGTGTTTAATAGAGAGAGAGAGAGAGAGAGTATTAACAACAACAACAACAACAACTTATACGCGCACATACACACAAACACACACTTATGCATCTCTGAAATCTTCCAAATGAAAAGCCACAACTTCTCACGACGATCTTCGAAATGTTTCTTCATCTCCTTCTTTCTTTCTCTCTCTCTCTTCCATTCGTTGCAAGTAGAAGACGTGCGGTTTCGCGTCCCTTTTTGCGAGAAGAGAGAAACATGAGTCTCTTGAGGGCCTTCATCCTAACGCAAGATGTTTAAGAAGGACCCACTGCTGCTTATTTTTCTTTTACATCTGCTTGTCGAGACACACACATGGAATTACTTTCTCTCTCTTTCTAACGCTTACGGAAATAAGATTTTTCATCCAGTCGCTTAGCTAATAGACCACCAAGAAATCATCATTTCAATGATTTATTATATTAAATTAAATATATACTTTCTAAGAATCTAAGGGATATCCGTCCCGAGTAATTTTTAGCACTCGACTGTAGCAACACTGTATTCTTGGCTTAATAATTATCATTATAATTGTCGGATTATATGACTCTACTCCTCCAGTCATTATTCTGTTGCTCTTCTCTACGCGTGCAATCATCTCTCTCTTTCTCTCTCTCCTCTTTTCTTTTAATAATCACGCGTAAATACAAAGAATTTTTACTCTGTTCAGACAAGCTACACTCTGACCCGTTTCACACGCGACTGCGCAAAGGTCGGAGCAAACGCACCGTTTCTTCCGTTAGATAGACTCGCTATTAACTTCGTTTGTGATGACCTTTACTATCTAAATTCTCTTTTTTCTTTTGCCTCTTTTTTTTTATTCTCTCGCAAAAAAAATTCATGCGCTTTCGAAGCTTTTTCTTCTTCTTCTTCTTCTTCTTCTTCTTCTTTTTCTTCTTCTTCTGACGTTTCATTCAAACGGTTCAAATATATTCGCTAATAATAATAATAATAATAGTAATGATAATAATAATAATAATAATAATAATAATAATAAAAAGCTTACGTTTTTTCAATCTATGAAACGTGTGCAAAAAATTTTAATTCGTCATTAAACGTGTGAAATGAACGGCACGCAAAACTTTCCAAAGTCAATATCTATATGAGTAGATCTCACATTGTAAAGTTAGCTGAATGAGGTACTTGAAAAAAGATCTCTAAGTATGAAAAGAAAAACAACAAAAATACGAGAAAAAGACAAAAAAAATTAAAAAACAGAAACAAAAAAATAAAAAGAGATCCTTCTGTCGGTAAGAGAATATAAGTGTTAAAAGCGAGTTCCCTCGTTTTAAAGCAAGCGTCCCAAGCTCGTAGTAAACCTTCCATCTTTTTTGTCTCTCTCTCTCTCTCTCTCTCTCTTGAACGAAGAATTCTCTGTGAGAACCCCGCATACCGAGCGTCGCACATTGCGGCTAACTCACAATGAGAAGTGAAAAACTATACGAGCTGCGTTTACCCTTGCGGATCCACTTAATCGCTCTTATTCTATCTCTTTCTCTCTCTCTTTCTCTCTCTTGGGCCACTATTACTGTGGTAAAACTTGACGTAGGAGTCCCTTTCGAATCTCGTTTCGCTAAGAAAAATTCAAAATAGAAATCAACGATTTTATCCGGAAATGCAAGGAGAAAGCTGTTCAGACATTTTTTTTTATTTATTCTTCTACTTCTTCCTTCTTGCGCATTTTCTTTTCTCCCTCTTATTTCTTTTTCCTCTTTTCCAAAAGAAATAAATCCAAAACTACACTCTATACCCTATAATAAATCGACTCTACGTGATATATATAGGGTCATGGCGATCGTACCTAACTGTTCCTGTTTTGTCGAATTTCCTTCTCGAAAATAAAGTGTTTCGTCATGCCGATCGCGAAGTTCCATCATAAACACTGACAATAAATGCAACGTCATGTGCATCGAGAGAGTGAGAGAGAAAGAGAAAGAGAGGTATCTGCGATCATGAAGGATCTTTCTCGATTAGTTACAGCCTTTGAACGAATGGAGTATAAGAAGATAGAGAAGACGAACCAACTTATAATCCAATGGTTTTGTCCATTCTCGCATTTTTATTATTTTCATCTCCATCCTCTATTTCTTCTTCTCGATCTTCAACGATTAGATTAATTGCTGAGACGTATCATACAAAATGCAAGTAGTCCAGTAACCTTTTTCTCTTTCTTTACAATGAACCGTTATAGCTGTGAAACGGTTCATATTAATAATAATAATAATAATAATAATAATAATAATAATAATAATAATAATAATAATAAAAGAGAAATATTAAAAATAATTGATGCATCAATTAATACAAATATTTCTTTGGGATATTCGCTTAGCCCTTTGTCCTTCGATCTTAAGCAAAACAAAACAAGAAAAAAGAAAAAAAAAAAAGAAAAGAAAAGAAAAAAACCTATAAAAACCACAAGATCTCGAGGTAGGTAATCCAATCTCATGTAAAAGTCTGCTCATACTAATAATTCCAGGACAGGTACGAAAGCGTGCGGCAAGTTTCGTTCCGCTGTTGATCCCTGAGTCCCAGAGTTGGTAGCCCAACAGCACACACTGCTCCCCTCTCGCCCTCTCTCGCACAACGACATCCGGCGCGGTAGCCCGTGTTTCCGCTTTTCTTCGACTGCGAGTTTTAACTCGCGACTCTATTGCACAAATCCACTCTCCGTTTCCCATTTGAAATTGGCTATTTTTCAAAGTTTCCATGAAATACTCAACACTTCCCCCCTCCTCCCACCCCACGCCCCCGCCATTTCAAAATCGTATCTAATAATAAATAACGTTCTTACAAAAATCTTCACATCGATGACTCTGTGTGAAGGTCGATTCCCAAGGACACGAAGAATCTTGAAAGGAAAAAAAAAAAAAAAAAGAAAAAGAAAAAAGAAAAGAAAAAGAAAAGAGAGAGAGAGAGAGAGAGAGAGAGAGAGAGAAAAGTGAAAGGGAAAGAAAACAAAAAGAAATAAAAATAAAACAGACAATGCCTAATTACATATTTCATGCAATCCCTCATGAGAATGATTACAAACAACTATAAATAATTAAAAACAAAATTGTACTGCTATAATCTCGGAAATATAATCAAGTGAAATTCTTTTAAAGAGTTTGACCATAGGTATCTCTCTCTTCCTATATATTTTTGGCGGGTTTTTCTTTCGGTTTTTTCTTTTTTTTTTTTACTTTTATTTTTTTCTATTTCTTCATTCATACACCAGGAAGCGAAAGTAGAGGGTGGACATGATAAATCGTCGACCGTGTTAATTATCACGTGTTGTGATATCTAGCCCGCATCATGGCTACTACTATACGAGCGATCAAGGCTTTCTCTCTCTCTTTTTTCGAACATGAAAGGTTCTTGTAGCGTGGATCACAATGGCCCGTAATCAGGATACAACTCATCCGGAGGTCCTTGCCCAGAACCAAGGATACTTCCCTCATCGTGTGGAATATTAAATTGCAACACTTTTGTTAAGTCGATATCGATTATGAAATTTGATAATATTCGATTAATAATATTCATTAACGATAATATTAATTAACGACAATTAACTTAATCTTTTAAAAGAATTTCAAATGAAATATTTATAACCGAACAAATATATCTTATATAAGGGTACACAACAATTATACGATTATAATTATTAATTAATGAAAAATTAATAACGCTATCGGCGAATTGGATATGTAAGCATCTTATGATAATCTATTTAAAGAATACTAAACGACTCTTACAACGTTCTTTCATGGATAATTATAGGTTTATTATAAGTCGACCGAAGCGAAACTCCAAGTCTCCTTCTTTCGTTCTTTCATTCGATCTCTCTCACAAAAATGAACTCTCAGCTTGTGATTCTTAAAAGAGTGAAAGAGCTTAAGTAAACACATTTTCACGTTACAAAAAGAAGAGAGAAAGAGAGCGAGAAAGAGATCTAAAACATCTTAAGAGATCTTTTTCCATCGAATAAATATATTCGAGAAAAAGAGAAAAAAAGAACAAGAAAAAAAAAAAAAAAACAAGAAAAAAAAACAAGAGAAAAAGAAGAAATAATCCAGATCGTTCTCGATTTTGAAAGATCGAAAAGAAATCGATCTGATCAATCATGAGATCGATCGATCGATCGATCCAATCCGATACGATTCGATTCGATTCGATTTGATTTGATTCGATTGGATTCGATTCAATCGTCACGAACCTTTCTACGATGTCGTCTCGTTACGTCCAATTAGTACTAAGAATTAGCTTGGGGCTTTGGCTTCCGTCGCGATAAAGAACCCCGTTCGGTCGCAACGCCATTTGAAATAAATAAAATCGTAAAGTGGTCTTCTTCCCGGTTTATCTGCATCCTCACTGTCTCGCCGTTATCTCTGTTCTCCCTTATCTATGCCGTTTACCCGTTTTTCCACGAAACCTAGAGAGAAGAGCCCTCGTTCGAACTAAAAAAAAAACAAAAAAAAAAAAAAAAGAGTTCGGACGTCGAGTCAATTTAAGAAAAAAAAAAAAAAAAAAAAAGAAAAAAAAGAAAAAAGAAAGAGAATAGAAAAAGAACAACAAAAAAGAAAGAGAAAGAAGAAAAAGAAAAAAAGATTTTATCCACCCAAACTAAAGTCGTACGTTGATGATAAACAAATCTGTATCCAGGCATGACAAGAATGATCCGCAATGAGATGTATGTGACGTAACATGAAAAAAAAAAAGAAAAAAAAAAAAAAAAGAATTGATTCTTTAAGTTCGATCTTTCATTAATTCAAGAGCCCCTGTGAATAGTTGAAACATTGATAATAACGAGTTTATTGCTTGCGACGATAATAACGTACGTCGCGACGTACGCGTTATTGTCGATACGATAAATAAGAAAACTAATGGCGATAGTAGAAGTCTCTCCTCCTTTTTCTCTCTCTGTTATCTATTCTCTTCTCTCGATCTTTGCGCCATTCATGGATACTTGATTGAAATTCCAACACTCTATTTCTCTTATTTTCAATCTAAAATCTTTCGCAATTTATTCGAAGGTATTAATAAAAGAAAAAAAAAAAATAAGAGAGTAAAAAAAAAGAAAAGAAGAAAAAAGAAAAAGAAATTCAATCAACTTCTTAAACTCCAATGGACGTCTAAATAACGTTCAGATAATTTCCATTGAAAATTTCGTTTGATCGATAGATCGAAAGATTGCAACTTCAACCTTGCCTCGTAACATTCTGCCACGAGGAACGTTTCTTGGCCAAGGTCAGTTGGTGATAATTCCAACCGATTGAAATGGTCGATACCATACACTCACTTACACACACACACACACACACACATGTACAGAGACAGGCAGGCCAGCAAGAAGAATAAAACGATGTTACATCCTTGATTTGAGAAGTAACTGCAAACCGGAATTCGTTGCTTAACTAACGGCGTAATCGTTCATTACGTAACGCCCGATGATTCCTCTCGTTTACCTTCCAAGTACGTTCAAAGAGATATAATAGTCGGAGGTTTTGCTCGGATGAACTTCGCGAGAGATCGGGTTTAATGACGTGCGTTTAATTCATCATCGAGCTTAAAATTGTGCTCGAGGCTAAGTCGAATGATTGGCTCTTGAATGCATCTTGGATTTTAATTTAGGAGGAATTTAAATCCATCAGTTTAAACGCGTTGAATAGATTCAAATGCCATCTATGTATAATGCCATATAATCGTCGATTTCTAATCGCGTACAACAACAAGTTTCGTAATAATCATGTAGATACTTTTAATAGTGAATCAATTAAAAATGAATCGGAAGTTCGACCGATTGATCAAACTTCAGGTCGATTCGTAGAGATTACTTGAATTCCTCAAGCATGAATGTCGTTGGGGGATTGGTCGTGTGTAGCACGAGGTGAAAGCATAAGACCAGCACGTGGTCCCCGTCCGTTGCAATACGGGAAAGTGTTGTTGAAAGAGTATTGGTACGGGGAATTCACACTAACCGGTTGATCCCGGATGAATCAATAAATTTTCTTTCTTTATCTCCATTTATCCTTGATCTATCTCGAATGAACCAAATTCAAATCCTTGTCGCTTTATTTCTTTTCTGTTTTCTTATTCATTTCTTTTCTTTTCTTTTCTATTCTTTCTTTTTCCTTTTACTTGAAAAAAATCCATATACGTCCGTTCCTTCTCGTTTTTATCATTGGAATTTATGAATTCTCATTCAAGATAAGTACGAGAGATTCTTAGAAGTAATGATTATATTTAGATGATGCTTTCCTCGATCCATCGGCTCTCTGTATGAGATTACGATGTTCACATTGCGAGCACGTGCTAATGCATTCGCAATGTGTGTATATATATACACGTACATAAGTACGTAGGACACATCGTGACGTTTAATAGTCAGGCGCCAAATCAGCTTATGTCACCGCGAAAGTTCGCGGTAGAGATGGCAATGGTGTCACTGAGTAAGACGACAAATTACATTCTAAGAATCTCGCACATTTAATGTCCTTGAGAATAAACATACCCAGAAGCTGGAAACGTTTCGTGCAAGTACCCTTAAAAAAAAACAAACAAACAAACAAGCAAACAATTGAATTTTTCTTCTCTTTTTTCTTTTGTTTTTTATACTAACAAAGACCAAGTAAACCAAGAAATCCAATCGATATTAAAAATCAATAAGAAATTGCATTCTAAGAATCTTTTCCTTTGAACATCCTACAGCACGAATATTAAAATGCTCGTAAACATTCTGCAAGTATCCTCGAACAAATTTGTAGGAAAAGAAAAAAGAAAAATAAATAAATAAATAAAATAAGAAACGAATCAATCGATTAAATCAAACAATAACGGACCCTCATCTTTCCAACAAAAGTCAAAAGTGAAATATCGAACGGACTTTAGAAATTAATATCTAAAATTCATTATTTTCCCTTTTGTACTAAATTTACAAATGACCTATTCTTCTTCTTCTTCCTATCGAAGCTTCTGTTCCATATTGAATCGAACATCTGGCGCAAGACCAAAGGGAAAAAAAAAGGAAAAAAAAAAAGAAAAAAAAAAGAAAGAAAAAAAAAACAAAGAGAAAAAGTACAACAAAACAAAACAAAACAAAAATATAAAAAAAAAAGGGTTAGGGAGAGAAGAATTGCGGCGAGTTCCCGGTTCTCTGCAGATGGTCGAGCTTCTCCTTCGTGCAACGCCGAACAATGAACGATTGCGACACTTAACATTCTTGGCGTATGGCTTTACGGAGCTCGAGGCTCTCTCTCTCTCTCTCGCTCTCTCGCTCTTTCTCTCTCTCTCTCTCTCTCCGTTTGTTGGATGGGGTTCGAATAATGATACCTTGAGAGATCCTGACTGTACAATGCTCGAGGGCCAAACCTCCCTAGCCCTCCCTGTCCCTCCTTGTCCGTTCCTCCCATCCCTCCCGACTCCCTCTCGTGCGGTCAAATACGAGAAGAAAAAAAGAGAATAAAGTTAGACGCCACGTTTCCTTGGTGATGCCACTTCCGATCCCAGAAGAGAGTACAAAGACATCGATTCTCGAGCGATCCGGTCTACGAGTTCGATGGAATCAAATAATTGTCAAGGAATTGATCAAAGCAATCCCTTCATTCACGATCGAGTCAGTAGTAGTTCTCCTCCTTCGATCATCTCGATCAGAATTTAACTTTAACAATACACAATGGTGGTACTCTTTCAACCATGAATCATCACGTTAAAGTATGACGACGATACGGAAACCTAGAAAAGAAAATTTCCTGGCTCATCTACCCGCTCACGTATCAGAAATAATAATAATAACAACAATAATAACAATAATAATAATAATAATACTAATAATAATAATAATAATAATAGTAATAGTAATAGTGTGTAATCTATTCGCGAGTTAACGTGTAGATACCTCAAGACAAGTTAGCCACAACGAGATAAAAACTTTCTGTCCTTAAGAAGGATCCTAGAGAGTCTCGCGTTACTCATTCGACCGCAGGAATTAATCATCTCGTTTCTTCCTTAGTCTCTCTCTCTCTCTCTCTCTCTCTCTCTCTCTCTCTCTCTTACTTTTTCTTAGCATCACCCAACGTTTTCTATTCTGCTTTCGATTCTCAACGTTACCTGCTACAACGAGAGATGTTCCCCGGTTTTTTCTTTTTTATTTTTTTAATTCTAAGAAGAAGCAAGAAAACCCATATGTACCGTTAAGAGACCCTTTAAAATTCCACATCCAGAAAAAGTCTAACAAAATAGCCTAGACGATTTTTGAATAGAAATTCGACGAAAAAAAATGAAAGTGAACGATATATCCTTTTAATTTATCTCCTTATCTATTCGAGATCTTGTTCTATACCTATTTCCATCGAATAGTTATGATACACTAGTGAAACGAATCTTTTCTTGTCATTAAGAAATAGTAAGTAAATGCTGGAAGGTCCGACGGTATAATATCTAGAGGGCTGCTCCGACCATCTGGCATACAGTGGTCCCATTGACTCTTTCTTTTACGATGACTCCACCTCCCCTCCCCTCTCCTCACACTCTCTCTTTCTCTCTCTTTCTACATCGTTTCCTCGCCGCGTCCCATTCTATCTCTTCTCGATATCAATGAACTCAGCGTTCAAGTATATGTCCGTTGTTTGATAACCGAGTTTACTCTTATAGGGCTAAAAGGCAAATATTATAAATTATATAACGAAATAATGTCATACGCGTAAATCTCACCCACACATTTTCATAGATTTTACGTGATATCATATTCATCACGAAATATTACAATGACGAAAGATTATTTTAGAATAATCGTTGCGACCAATGAAAATTCATGAACACGATATCAATCGTATCTGTTTCCTGTTGGAGACTGTCAAGGTCAGAAAGACCCCCCACCCATTCTAAATCTGACGAGGAAGCCTAAAGGGTCGTACCTACTATTACGTACGCGTGTAACGAGATCGAACTTAATAGGGTATGACCCGTTGATCCATAGAATATTGTGGTGTCTCTGCTCTTCGCTGCCCGTTTAAAGGTTGACCGGATGGAAGATAGAGAAAGAACGAAGGGTTCGAGACAGCCGGAAGTTCGATCTGTGTCCTCTGTACCAAATACATGATGGCTGCTGTTCATTCGCTTCGATGCAATCGCATTTCGTCCTAAAGTGGGTTGACCGGAAGGGATTCGTGTGGATAAACGATAGACATATCCTGATCGTCGAAACTTCTCTTTCTATGTTTTCTTTTTCTCAGATATCTTCTTCAAAAGCAAAATATTTATAAATAAATATATGATTCGAGAAAGGAAATAAAACGAAAGCAAAAGAAAAAAGAAAAGAAGAAAAAACAAGGAAAAGAAAATCATTAACATATTGACCATTAAAAACAATTAATATTATTATTGGAAAGTATATCTTTTGAAAATCTACCTAAATGTTACGAATGAAATCTAAAAAGAATATTTTAATTGAACTTCATCGAATTGAATAGCAATCATCCAATAACCAATCCTCGTGTTCAACGTATTAATACAATTACGCATTTGATATTCATAAAATCATTTTTTTCAATACTGTCAAATGAATAATTTCATTTCAAAGTAAATGCATAGAAGAAGACAGATAGACAGTGATTGTATTCATTATGTCTACGATCTTCGTTAAAGTATTAGACATATGTACATACATAGTATACGCTGTGATATCGTGTGAGAACGGTCAGTGTACCATGTCGGTGTTCACGCTTCTCTCACCCACTACATAATTCTCTCTCTCTCTCTCTCTCCCGCTCCCTCTCCCTCTTTCTTTACTACATATATAAATATATATACAATATATATATATATATATATATATATATATATATATATATATATATACAAATGTGTGTATGTAAGTATGCATGGCCCGTTGAAACGCGTAAAAGCTCGTAATACACGAGAAGACTCGGTAGCGTACGTGTTACGATGTATTATGAGTTAAACAACGTAATGATAGGCACGGCGCCAGCACCAAGGCGTATCTCTTTCGGACTGCAATCTAACGGGTGTCTCGATCATACAACTTTCTCTCTCGACTGATCTTCGTTTGAGAAAGAGAAAGAAGGAGAGATATCTGGAGAGAAAGAGAGAAAAAGATAGGAAGAAAAAGAGATATATAGATATACAGATAGAGAGAACAAATCTACTCTGGTACTTCAGAAATGGGAACAAACTGAACGATGAATGATCATACAAGATAAACGATTCTTGTTCAGAGTTTCAAATTCGAGTGTTCCGATGAAAGAGTTAACGTTCCCTCCTACCAGGAAACTTCCGGTGCAATGAACTCTTATGGAGAAACTTATTATTGCTATGATGGTAAATTCGACGAGGGAAAATCTTAAACCTAAAAATAGGGTTAACTCTTCTAAAGAGAAAAGAAGGGTTCGACAGACTATACATAGGCATTAGTATTTACGATCTAAAGTGCAGGTGCATTACTGCACCTGCGTAGGACAAGCATCAACTCCTACGAGTATAATAATAGAATCTTGCCTAATAAACTGATAACGTCGTTCGATACTGATGCTGATGTTAGTGTTGATGCTGCTGCTGCTGCTGCTCCTGACGATGATGATGATGATGATGATAATGAAGATTTTTTTTTCCTACGATCCAAGCATCTAAGAATATTGCGTAAAATCAATTTTCATCTCTATTGTTTCTTACGACAAAAAATTTCCTATCCCGCACACGTCATTCGCAAAGAAGGAATAATGACCTTTCTTTGTCTATCGCGAGTCGTTTAAAAGAGATTATTAAAAGGATAATTCGAAAGGAACTGACGAACGAGGTGAATCATGTGCCTTCAAGGAAATACTCTCGTTGGTGTACACAAATACTTACGTAAAGCGAAGAAAGGGAATTGGTTTTCGTCAAAAATCTTGCACGAACTTAATATCACTACGTTTCGTTATAGTCGATTAAGACGTTAAAAAATGAAATTACCTCGATCACCGAATAAGATGACGAAGAAGAAACTCGGTCGAGCTTTTCTCTCCGTGGAGGATGAATTTTTTGGTCTCGTTGTAGCCTCGCGACTTATTGACACTTGGTCAAGTGAAGTTAAGAGGACGGGTTAAATGAGACATAACAGCGGCGAACCAAGATGACGTCCATTTTATTTTTCACCTATAAGCAGTAAATAATATCCCATAGGAATAGTCGATGGAAAAAAAGATTCACTTTCAATACAATGTTCTTAAATTAATTAATTAATTAACTAAATAATTAATTAAATTAATTTAACCGGAAAAGAATCAAACAAAAAAGGAGAATTTAAACTTTAATATTTTATGCAACCAATTGTTTTCGTTTCGGTTGGCTACCTTCGTTGTCTTCTTTTGAATTATTCATGCAAGCACTGCGTTAGTATATAGTACCCTTCCCCTTTATTACATACTGAGATAAACTGCCCTTGCCGAGACCTTATCGGCCTCGCTTACGACGTCCGCAGTCAGGTGTGCGTCCTCCGACGATTCTCGGATGCCGTCGACCGAGAACAAGGGCGATTTTGCGCTCGCCCTGCCGTGACGTGCCCCGACGAAACCATAAAAAGAAGTCGACAAAAAAAGGAAAAAGAAACAAAAAAAAAAAGGATAAAGAAACGTGAAAAAAAAAGAAGAGGACGATGAAGTACGTGTAATCTTGCATGTATACGGTGACCGTCTTGGATTTAATCTTCTTTCGTGACTTCCTCAAATTTATTTCACTAGGCACAAGATCAAAAAAGAAAGAAAAGAAAATAACAATCAGAAAAATCGTAAAACTTGTGCACATTGTATTGTAGTGCATTAAAAAAAAATTCGAGAGAATCTTCGTACGACTTTTAAGTAAAAAACATAAAGAAAAAAAAGAAAAAAAAAAAAAAAAAATCTTCAATAAAATTTCCAAAAACTTCCTTCTCCATGATCTATGAAAGAAATTAAATCAAATGATTCGCGTAAAACCATAACCTACGATTACTATAACATTTCCTTGTCTCGTACTCACGAAAAGATCTCGTATTCCGACGAGAGGCCTTAATAGAACACTCGGCACGCGTGTCACATATGCATGTATGCATATATACATATACACAGTTATAAATACAAGATGTCCAGAAGCTTACAAGCTCTGAACGTTTCAAGTGGGTCCGTAAGTTACGGCTTGTACGACAGCTGTAAATAGGCATCACGTGAAATCACGTATCTTGTCTAGACACAAAAATAAATAAAACAAAAATGTTTTACTCTACTATTCAGACACAACAAACGAAATTCAATCCTTTCGATCTTTAACCCTAACTATTAAATACTTGAAATCTCTAAAAGTATTAGAAAAATTTTACGATGAAAATTCTAATCGATTTTCTTTCACTAAAGTTCCTTCTCTCTCTTTTTCTCTAGTGAGCAAAAAAAGGAAAAAACACGAAGCGGTATCGTTCCTACGAGAGATTAGAATTGTATGTATATAATCGACGGGATGGAAGCAAAATGTCGGCATCGTACGCATTGTTATAGCGGAGAAACCGGATGCGAGCGTTCCACGCACGGTCGCTCTGTGTGCCGCTAATAATCGCGCGCGCGTGTTGGTGGTAACAGGGGACTTAAAGTTGCTCGAGTTGTTCTCGTTTAAAACAATCAGCAGCAGAGGAAGGACCAATTATACGGACCTGCTATGTTCTGTCACCGACCTCTACTAATTCACTATCGTATCGTAGATAATTTCGTTCGATAATAGAAACATATCTAATAGTCATCATAAGAAAATCGAATGGGGAAAAAAAAAAGAAAACAAAGAAGACATATCTCCAAGATCGCCATTATATATTAATCAATGTTACTAATAACGATAATAATCTCTTTCTACAAAAACAACTAATACAATTTGACGAGTGCTTATCATGCATATGATTGATGTTAAGCTAATTTAGATAGATAATTTACGTTTATTTACTTCGTTTATCTCATCGAGTTAAAATCCATGAGAAAATCTTTTACAACATCTGACACTGACTCACAACAATTATATTAAAAATTGATGATTAAATATTTTAGTTAGACAAAAAATTGACGATATTAAAATCGGCAGGACGAACTAGTACGAAGTAAAAAAAAAAAAAAAAAAAAAAAGGAAAGATTTAGAAAGAAAGTCATCAATTTAACATGCGTAACTAATAGTCGTGTCGTGTCGTGTCGTGTCGAGTCTAGTGGGTACGTAACTATTGAAAGAAAAGAGAGAGAGAGAGAGAGAGAGAGAGAGAGAGGGACAGAGAGAAGAAACGCGTTAAAGTAAAAAAGTTTTCGCTTTCGAAAGACTCGTGCCAAGAAGCCATGTATGTCCTTGAAGAAAAAGACCTTAACTAATGCAAAGATGAACACAAGAGGAGGATTTCTCGTCAGGAAGGAAGCTTTTTCCAATAAAAGGAGGAGAAGGTGGAGGAGGAGAAGTATCGTATTATATTCCCTATCGAAAAAGGAAGAACATATTGCGAGGGATGAAGAGAAGAAGAAGAAGGAGGAGGAAGAGGAGGAGGAAGAAGAAGAGGAAAAGAAGAAGAAGAAGAAGACCATACAAGAAACACGTAGAAGAGGGCACGCGATACGTGAACATGTGGGCACGTGCTGCCTCCTCCTTTTCTCGGTCCCTTCCTTTTCCTCTTTGTACTTGCGAAAGGAGGACCGGAAAGCGGTGTCAATTGTCAACCACTTTGATGACTGCTAACATGCGACGACTGGACCACTTCGTTCAATGAAACCAAGAACATTATATCTCCTGTGTGGTCCTCTCATCAAAGAAAGATCTATCATGAACGGATCTTTAATTAAATCGATCGATCGATCCACTTTTCTTCTTATTTATCCAAAACTTTGGAAAGTTTATATATATATATATATATTACTTGACATTGTTCAATAATTACTTCACATGAAGTGTCATTGGATCGTTTGTAACTTCAAAAAAAAGAAAAAAATGGATAAATAAATAAAAATAAAAAACAAGTATCTATACATTTCCGATAATACTTTGACATTTGCTTGACTTCTTAATATGATGGACTATGACGATGCAACACGTTGACAAATACAGTAGGTCGGTATTAAACGTGCTCCTCATTCTAGATCTACCGTTGCAGCAACGGTATTTCGACTCTATTTGTGAAATAATAAAATCGTTATCCGCTTACGTCGACACTGCTATATTAATTTTTATTCTAATTCATATCATCAGTTTTATTCTAAACAACCAAACGAAAGAAAAGGAAAAAGAATTAATTTCATAACTTAAAAAGAGAGGACGAACTTTTAAATGAAAAATATCCAAACAAATATTCAAATAAATAAGTAAATAAATGAATAAATAAGTAAATAAATGAATAAATAAGATAAAATAAAATAAGATAGAGTTAAGAATTATAGATGCGTCCATGAAACCGGAAAACACAAGCTTCTTCGTATTAGTCAACGAATAAGAAACGAGAGAGCAACGTTGACTGGCAGTGCAATTACAATTGCAACATATAATACATACATGCACACGTTGCCATTTCTATGCTGATACAGCCGCCTCCACTCGTTCCAAGAGATCAGCATTGTATACACCATTTTCTTCTATTATTTAATAGCTCGCGCTCGTTTGCATTCCATCGTAAATGGATCCGTTTCTCATCTAATTCTCTTTCTTTTCTATTCCAAATCATGTTCATGATCGAGGAAGACAAGTTTTACTCCTTAGACGTATCAGGAATCTCTCGTTGTTGTAGTTTATTTAGAAATATATCTTACTACCAACGATTTGGATTAACATTGCCGCGAAATGTTTTTAATATCACGAATATTTCTTAAAGTTTAGAAATTTTTTATCGATCTAAAATATTGTTAGACCCTTATCAGATCAGAATGAAATTTATTATCAATGATTACTAATAATTAGGAAAAAAAAAAGAATAAATAAATTAGCTATCAATTTAAAAGATATATCTAGAGTTTATTAGAGAAAGAGAGAGAGAGAGAGAGAGAGAGAGAGAGAAAAGAAAGAACCATATAAGGATCTGAAAGAATAATTTTTTTCCTTTTCTCAAGCAAGAAGAAATAATAGGGATGAGATGAAAGCGAGGGATTGGGTAAGAGAGAACTCTATATAGAGATCGTCCTGGAAGTTATGTAAACCGGGTCGTGTGACGATTCAGAAAGAGGAGAACAAAAAAAAAAAAGGAAAGGAGGAGGACGGGAGGGCAGCTCACACGACCCCCCGCGAACTCTTCGTCGCCTTTGAAAAACCGTGCAAAGTTCTCTCGTTAAATATACCTATCATATATACGTATATGGTATTGGTAGTTTGTTAGGTAGGTAGGTAGGTAGGTAGGTAGGTAGGTAGGTAGGTAGGTAGGTAGGTAGGTAGGTGTAGGCAAATATACACGTGTATACACGTACCGTTTCGACCAGTCGCAGAAAATTTCCAAGGGAGCGTGCGAATTGTGTCTTCGTTCGTTTCGTTCAGCAACAATTAGACTTCCCAGGCTTTCGTGGCTCCATTGTTCCAAGTGTTCGGGAAAGTGTCGAGAAAGTAAGAACGGAAGAAGAAGCAGAAATCCATTTCGAATGTGTTTCGGTTCTCATCGACGACGACGACGACGATGACGACGACGATGATGATGATATATATAGATGGTGGCGATGAAAGATTACTTTCTGAATCTCGAGACAAGAAGATAGCTATTATCAATAATAAAAAGAAGAGTGGACTATTCGGAATGTCAGAAAATCCTTGTTTTTTTTTTTCCATTTTCATTTTCACTTTCTATGATTTTTTTCCCCCCATTCTCTTTTCATCGGCTTCGTTTACTTCATATCCTCTTATTATCTAATTTCGCAATAAACTCTCAGCTAGATACTATATCATAGAAAAATTCCAATAGGAAAATATAAAATTGTCGATGGTATATATATATATATAAAATTTATTAACTTTTCAAGGATAAAAACGAAAAAATTCACTCTCTGTCAGTTATATTTTCTCTCTTTCTCTCTCTCATGAAAGAGAGAGAATAAAGAAAACATTATCGATCTCGTCTTACGAACATTTCTTAGAACTTTTATAACATAATAAAAGAATGACGATATCACGTATTATCATTATTATCATTAATATTATCTACTAAAGGAGATTCAAGTGTTAGATACGATACTTGAACTAAATAAAGACAAATGTTATATGATACTTCGTTTCGTTGCCGACGAAGCAGAATACCGATGACAGTCGTCAAAGATAGAAGTAGCTGCAAGAGAGATAACGATGGCAGCAACCCTTTGAAACGATCCACTATGTATATAACGAGACAGAAAGAGAGAGAGAAACTCGAGTTTGTACCTTCTCAGCGGTAACCCGTTTATCTTCCTACGTCATTTTAAAAGACATTTGAAACCGCGAACGAACGTCGTTAACGCACGAAAAAGAGCGTTTGTTACGCATAGTAATCCTATCTTTCCATTACTGAGTGTTGAGAACCTAATGCACGGCTGAACAAAGAATATGAAAACTTTTTTCTTCTATTTTTTTTTTCCCCTTTTCTTTTTAAGAAAATGAGGACTACTAGGACCTATGCAATAATACGCATAAAAATAATACTTGACTATGTCAATAAAAATAATACTCAAAATTAATACACTAGACTCCAATTAACTCTGCATATTTGAAATTGATCGAATTTGATTGGAAAAATTAATTTTAAATTTAAATGTAAAAAAAAAAAAAAATGAAAGAAAATAAGAAGATAAAACAAAAAAGAAAATCAAAACGATTCAGGTAGATCCGAATGTTAGTGTTAAATCTCAGATGCTTAATATGAGCACAGATAACATAAATCCAATTTGCTTCTTGGAAAATAAACGTTGGAATGCAAGGAACCGCTGGCGCTATCAAGACTTCAGGATCGTATTCTTCGTCTTATATTAGCAACGCCGTGTCGAGCGATTATTCCAGAGGCTTCGTTCAGAACGAGAATGAAGAGGGCGGAGGAGACGGGTTGCTCAAGACGAGGTATAGGGTCTGAACCATGCCAGAAGAGAAACTTTTTGTATGTAGACTCTCTCTCTCTCTCTCTTTCTTTTAGCTTTTTCTTAACCGGAAGCTGAACGAAAAGATGAAGAAGAAAAATAAAAAAAAAAAAAAAGAGAGAGAGAGAGAAACGAGAAGAAACGTACGCGTGCTTGAGTGCAAAGAGTGGACGATGACAAAAAAGAAAAGAAAAAAAAAAAAAGAAATAATTAAGACGAACCGTGCCAGCTAACGAGGAGACAATATATTCGTCTTTTCAAATATATTAGACAAAATACTCATTAATCTCTTTTACGAGATATCCTATCTTTCTTCTCCTTAATTAATCAACAATACACGTCTTTTGCAACAATTAAAAGGAATATGTAAAATAATCATGTAACACGCAAATCTAACGTCTAAGAATAACGAGTAGATACGAAGAAAGTGTACTTAGATTATAAAAGAGAAAGAGAGAGAGAGAGAGAGAGAGAGAGAGAGAGAGAGAAAAAGAAAAGAACTAAAGAAATTTATTATGCTAAAAGGAAACTAAGGGGTTGAAATGCAACAATATATATATACTTGATGGCGCCATTCGACGTGCATAAAGATGAATACACTTCGATCACCATACCCATACCTACATATACACACACACATATATTATCCTGAAAAGAGAGAGAGAGAGAGAGAGAGAGAAATATTGTAAGAACACCATAAGATCCTGACGATCGTCTTCGTTATTTGATCCACGTCTTTCTTTCCTCCTCGTTACAATCGTTATTCGTGTTCGTTGTTCGTACGTGAACGATCGATTCCCATCATCGAAACACACACGTACCGAATGAAAATATATTTTCGTAGGCGACAAACGTGTCTTTACGATAAACGTTCGTTCTTTTTGACATTTTATAAAGCCATCGAATAAAATGGAAAAGACGGAAATCGTCTTGACAAGTGTCTTTGATTTACGTTCGCTCGGAAGCCATACGTGAGATAGAAAGACAACGTTTAAAAGGGGTGCGAAGATTTATCGTTTGATTTATCGCTTACCCAACTGATGGTGATCTCGAAGAGAAATAATCTTAAAGTCTCTTTCTCCCTTTCTATCTTTCTGTCTTGAATCAATCCAAATTTCGAAATACAAACGAAGATATATATGTGTATATGTATATATATTGATTTGATTACGATAAAATAATTATTCATTTAGAAATCAACGAGTCAATATTTTAAACAAACGAAAAAAGACAACAAGTATAAAAAGATTTTGCAAAAAAAAAAAAAAAAAAAATCTACATATGTATATATATTATTTTTCCCCTCATATATTGGTACATGATATCGCGATACTATCTCCGATAATAAAAATAATCTATCATAAATTAAATTATAATATTAAATGATAACGTGAACGCCATATCTCGTATCGTAAATATTCCTTCATCGAGGAATAGAATGCACGGAAATGACATAGATCGTGGCGTATTGCAAAACAATCTCGATATATGATACAAGGCCGTCATTTATAATTATTCTCGATTAAAGTAGTGAAAAGAAAAATAATTAAAAAGAATGGAAGAAAGAAAAGAAAAAAGTAGAAAACTGCGGTTGCATAACTATGAAAGAAATTAAAAAAAAAAAATAGGAAGAAAGAAAGAAGAAATAGAAGAAAAAAATAAACATGAGAGAGAGAGAGAGAGAGAGAGAGGAAACATTAGAAGAGTTAAACTAAGTCTCACTGATTTTTCTTTTTCATCCGCTCTAATTATAAAACGACATCCATGGTTTCTATAATCCCATGACATTTCCGGATTCTAAGAGACTATTTCTCCAACTTTTTTCAATGAACTCGAAACAACATAGATAGAAACAAGTCTAACCATAGTCAAACGAAAAGATCAAAAAGAAAAAAAGAAAAATAATAATAATAATAATAATACTAATAATAATAATAATAATATAAAATGCTTACTCGTTTATCTTTACGACAAGATGATTCGAATGACACCAGGTTTTTAATTTCGCAAAGTTCGGAATTGAATTCGCATGGAAATTTGAATCAAGTGACTCGATTAAATGAAATACGACTAAACTATAGGTAATAAAATTATTTTTTTAAACTGACATAGGAGAAGAATGAGAAGAATAAAAAGAAAGAAAGGAAAAAAAAAAAGAAGAAAAAAAAAGAGAATTTCTAAGTAAATTCATAGACGTAAATGTAGGCGATTGCTAATCATTTAATTAACAGTAACAAGGCCAACCATAATGATTTCCGTTGAAAGGTGTCGTTTACCTTGCTTTGACAGGAACCCGTACACACAGACTCATAGTCACACACACACACACACATATATATGTATATATATATATATATATATACATACCCGGTGACATTTTAAAGAAGCTTACAAACGTGGCAGAAGTGATAACGATAAGGTCGGAGCCCGATAGCGAGACTATTTTTAGTAGAATGACAGGTTCGTCTAAACAAAACTCGATGCCACGAGATTTCAAAATGTTCATTTTTGTCATGACGTATATGTATATATAATAGAAAAAAAAAAGAAAAGAAAAAAATATTTTTCGATTATTAACAGGCCAATGAACATAAGAATAAAGCCTTAAAACGTTTGAAAATACGTTCGTCTAGCTCCGCTAGGTTTTATGGATTCCCTTGAAAGTGTGCCTTCGAACGACATATGGTGTTGTCTTGGTTTCCCATTACATCTCATCTTCTTTCACTTTTCGACTCTTTTTCTCTCTCCCTCTCTCTCTCTCTTTTTTATATTTTACGCTCGATATACCAGATCACTAGAAGAACACGAAAGGAATCTTCTTCGAATTCTTTTCCGTAATACCTCGTCTCCCTCTCGCCTATTAAAAGTGAACGAAGAAAGATCGTTTCTATGACACTGACGTGTGTTCTAACAGTTCTTCCCCCCCCCCTCTCTCTCTCTTCCATTACCGTGTATAATATATGAATTCTGAGATAAAATATATCTACTCTACAATAATATAACACAATAAAAATATGATAAAAAGGTACAAAATATTCTTGTATGTCCCTTGAATCGAATATTTAATTCGATTAATTCCACGGATGCAATAATAAATATTACGTCTATACGAGAAGAATTTGCTTATAAAGTCTGTAAAAGTTGCGTCAAGGGAATGTTAATATAACGGCGCGGATTTAATGTAATGACTTACCAAACGAGTTTACGTATGAATGGACCTGGTGATTCAGTCATCATTCACGATAAATTTCCAGTTCGTAATTATATGGTAATCAAAAAATTGTTATAATTTCTACGGACATTTCTAATGATGACGATTACCTAAAGAAAAAAAAAGTTCTTTCCTTCGTTCCTTTCAAAAAAAAAAAAAAAAAAGATCGATATAAAGATTAGAAAATTAGTTAATTACGTTAAAATTAAGAACACGCATATTTAGATAGTATATATTTTACATATATACTATCTATATATAAAAATATATATATAAGAAAAAAGATTTGAATTCACATAAAAAAAAAAAAAAATAAAAATAAAAAAAACAATAAAAAGAAAAAAGAATTTATTCGTTAATAGTCTCGATCGAAAAAAAAAAAAAAAGAACGCATATAGCATAGATATATAGATCTAAAAATAATCTTCTCTGGTCGTATTTTAAAGTACAGCCCTTTTTTCTTTACCCTTTTCGGTTCCATGTTCACCTTAAAGACGTCCCTTGACAAGGCACAGACTTCGTTTTGACAGACGGACTCTTCTTGTGCTTTCTTCATCATCAGTCACATGAATTTTTTCCCTTTCATTAGCCGCGCACGAGACAAAAGTATCATACGTTCTGATCTTTGTTCTTTCGATTCTTTAAGAGAAAAAAAAAAGAAAAAAAAGAAAAAAAAGAAAAAAAAGAAAAAAGAGAAAAATAAAAGAAAATAAATGTTCGAACAAGTTCGAACGCACCTGAGGAGACATAGTAAGCAGACAATCGTGTGTGTAAGCTTCTTGGTATTTCTACGATGAATCAGAATCTTGGATACACTTCTTTCTTCTAAGAATCAACGTGATCCTCTAAGAGGAAAAAATAAGTGAGATAAATTTCCTTAAAAATTTATATTCATTATTAATTGCTACGAGACTGTTGTTAGGGAGAAAAAAAAAATGTAAAAAAGAAAAGAAAAGAAATAAATTCTTCGTTCGATACTCCAAATTCAATTGCTACGACGGCAAATAATTTCATACTCACTTTCGAAATTCATCGTCCTAAACACGACACGCGTTCATAATTTTACAATCAATTTGAATTTAACAGCTGACTCATGTCGTACCTGATTAAAAATATTTCAATATTGAGACTACTATCTTGAAACGTGTTTACACTTATTCAGATTGCTTTAATAAAAACGACAAAAATCTGATAAATGGTAATACATACATACATACATACATATATACATATATATATATATATATATATATATATATATATATATATTTATATATATATAAATATATGTTAAATAATGCGAACATCGTCTCAACGAGATACAATAATTTGATTTAAACTTGAAATAAAAGATCGAAGATTGATACTTAGACACGTACATATACAAGATTTACCAAGCTATTAGACGAGCTAATAAATCGTTTTGATCGTAAACTCGTGCTGAAACATGTGTCTCTCTGAGATTGAAAATGTCCTTTCTATCTGTTAACAACATCGAACGAGAGAAAGATAAAAATACGACGAATGAATTTACAAGCATTAATGTTTCTAAGTTATCCAATGATGTGAATGATAATAAAAAGACGATTAAAATAATTCATTTCAGTAAATAGAGAGAAAGATTCGAATAGAACGTGCGTCTGCATTTGTAAAAAGGGTGATCTGGTGTCTGGTTATTTTTGCTTCTATGCATACTTCCATAAACCTTGGTTGTTGTACCCGAAGGGTTGATAGCGTTTTATGCTCCAAGCGAAGCCCCAACTGTCTGTCTCCGAGTTAATTATGGACTAATTGTCTAAAGCTCGTGTCGTTCCTCGCTTGAAACTCCTTAAACGTTTTTTTATCCTTTCTTTTGAAAACAGGATGTCCTCTTTCGTCCTCTTCTATCTTCTTCACAAGTTTCTTCAAAATCCTTATATATCTAAAATGTTCTTTTTCTTCCTTTTTTTTTTTATATTAATACATCCTTTATAAATATATTAATTATTTTTATTATATTAGGATTTATCTATTGATCATCAATATATTATATATTTAATTAAAAAACAATCCGAAAGATAGAAATTCTATGATAAAACATTTAAATTTTGACTGAATTTAAATGCAGCCATCAGCTCGACAGTACTTGCGTTGTTAATAAATAAATAAATAAATAAATAAATAAATAAATAAATAAATAAAGAACATCCCAAGTAATATCGATTGCCCGGGTCTCACCACTTGGAGGTTGCTGCTTGCGGAGACCCACGAGCTAAGACTCTACACTCTACTTATTAAAGTGAAAAAAGTAAACAAGCAAACAAGCAAACAAGCAAGCAAACAATCGCGAAACGAATCACAAATTTTTTTCCAATTGCTTTAAATTGGATGAAAAGTCATGAATTCGTTTGAACGACCTACCTACCCGATTAAGGAAGAGGTACCTTTAATCTTAATAAGATTTGGTTACTCTATTCCAAGGTTAACGCGAAAAATACTATGTTATCAATAAAAAACAAAAAACGGATTATATTAATAATATCATTAAAGATAATATTTTATATAATAATTTAAAGAAGCAAATATTTCATCCACTCGCAAAGATAAAAATTTATATAAATTATACTTTTATTTATTGATTAAAATAAAGGCATAATTTATTAAACATATTCACAGAAAATATAATCTAGGAACTCCGACAGTCAACCTGTGAACATAAGAAATAATTTCCTGAAAATATATACAAAACATGTGTTTCAATATCAAGATTAATATAAAATTAATATACAAAAATAATAATACATTAAAGTATAATGCGATATACAATGAAATTGTTCTGTAAGTTTTGATGTGGAACCAATAGCCAATCTGTGAACATAAGAAATAATTTCCTGAAAATAGATATAAAACATGTCTTAAAAAAACATATCAAGATTAATACATAATTAATAAATTTAAAGTATAATGCGATATACAATAAAATTAATTTATAAATTTTTCTGGTGAACCAACAGCCGATCTGTAAGCATAAGAAACAATTTTCTGAAACCAAAAAAAAATATTTAACATGTATCTCAATAAAGTATATAAACATTAATATATAAACATTAATATATAAACAATCACATTAAAATATGATATAACATACAATAAAATTAATTTGCAATTTTTGTAGATTGAATCAAAAGTAAACCTGTGAACATAAAAAGTATTAAATAAGAATCGAAGCTGAACAATACTGATGATAATTCCTGAAACAAAAATCACAACTTTGATTAGATTAAAATATAATTCAATATATTAAATTGATAAATAAGAAAATAGACTTAGTAATTGGAAAAAAAAATCCATCCATTCGTATATCCATAAAATATTCCAAGTATTTTAATCCGCATTATGTTGATAATTGGAACACCTGAAACATAAAATACATCACTTTTACAATACAACTATAATTCTTTTTTTTTTTTTTTTGTAATAACATATCATTTATACCAATATTACAAACCTTGTACTATTGTATTATTGTTCACACTGTTGTTTATGGCCAATGATAAAAGAATATTTATGTTGTTGATAATATTTCTATTGAACTTCATCTAATAATTTATTCATCTTCGAAAAACTTGTAAATAAAAATTATCTGTAACAAAAAACTATATAAAAGGGCATGTGTGGAAAGATGAAATATTATGTACAATGACTGGCTTAAGTAAAACTTATGAAAGCAATGAAACTACATCTGAACGATAAATAAAAAAATTTTTTATCTTTAGCCAGAGATTGTAATGCTGAAAAAAAAACAAAAAAAAAAAAAAACAAAAAAAAAACAAAAACGAAAAAAAGCAAACAAACAAAAAAAATAGATTAAAATGGCCAATAAATGCCATTAATTTATTAATAATATACCGAATTCTTGATGCATTAAAAAATAAGTATTTAAATTGAAATTAAACTAACATTACGTTGACATACAAAGTGATAGAAAAATTAATTATTCAATTAGAAATTGAAATTAGAAATTGAAATTAGAAATTGGAATTAAAAATTGAAATAAGAAATTTTTTCTGAATTAAAAATATAATTATTAAATACAATTATAAATATTTATTTTAAGTTATTCAAGACACGTTGTAAAAAGAAAAAGGAGAATTGTGTTTTGCACAATATCCATTTAATAATATGACTTAAGTCGCGTTAAAAAAAAAGTCAGCAAAAAATAGCAAAATTATATTGCATCTTGTGTCGCATTACAAAATGCATACGCAATTTTCTATACCGCCATAATCATATCCATAATGAGATTAGATCTATATTTAATCGATAGATTACAAATATTTCATTTCATTACGTTTATACTATACGCGAAGTATACAGTTACATCAAGTATCTGATGTACATACTACATCATTTATATATAAGATACTTTTTTTTATCTATTAATTTATAAAAAATATAGTAATACATTTTTACAATTTTAAAATCATATATTTCGAATATGCATATGAAAATAATAATGAAATATGAAACCTTAAAAAAAAATAATAAGATTAAATAATGGAAATATTAAATATATAATTTTATTAATATGAATTTATTTTATGAATTTATTTTATGAATTTATTTTATGAATTTATTTTATGAATTTATTTTATGAATTTATTTTATCGCTGTTGCTTGCTTTAACAGATCCTAACTTCCCTAATTACATCAAGTCACGTAGATTTTTAATCAGAATAGTTAGAATCTACATAATAAGATGATAATGATGATGGTTACATCATTTTAAGGCTGTTTTGACAATTCATAAAAATGAATTTATATAGGAAAAAAACAGAAAAGAATTACTGATTTAATAATAATTATATAAAAAATTTATAATTCTTCTGAAATAAAAATCTACATGCTTGAGTAGACAGGTGCATTCCTGAATGCAGTCCTGTCCCTATTCAAAACTATTTTAGTTCCACACTCCTGAGTGTGGGACAGCCTTTTCATTCGTTTTATTTATATACCAAGACTTATACATTTTTATACCAAACAATAATTATATTCCTTTGATATATGCATAAACATTTCTTATAAAATCACTGTCATATCATTCATTATTTCTCCTTCATATTTCTTATGAATCTTTCATATATACGTGTAATATACAATAAAAATTAAATAAATATTTTCTTATATATATCTATGAACTTTATCATTTGATGATCACGTTTAAATAATTTGAATACAAATGTACATTCTTGATATATTTTATGCACTCCTGAGTGCAAGGCTGTTATTTTTGTATCATATTCCTCATTAAGCAAGATTTATACATTTCTAATAAGAATAATTCAAATTTTCCTTTCTTTCATTTGCACTCCATATTAAATATAAATATATTATTTCATTAGAAAGAGTATGAAAATATTCTTGATTAATTATTAGATAAATATTGTTTCTTTAATATAATATTATGCAACAGTAATATTTAAATATTTATTTATTATATACTTTAATAAGTGCATTTTCATTCATGTATTTTTGATAATTCTGAATCAGAAATGTATATCCTTGCCATAATATATTTATTTGCATTCCTGAATGCACGCATGTACTTACTGTGAACGTATCATATGCACTCCTGAGTGCAGGCAAGCCATTTTAATCGCTTCATATATATACCAAACTTATGCATTTTTATTCCAAAAAAATAATTATACTTCTTTTATATACGTGTAAACATTTCTTAATAATCTTTATATCAATCATTATATCTTCTTAGTATTTCTTATGAAACTTTATGTATATATATATATAATAAAAATTCTCTTCGTCATCCTCTCTCTCTCTCTCTCTCTCTCTCTCTCTCTCTCTCTTCTCTCTCTTTCTTTCATATATACTTATTAAGTCTTTCATTTCATATTCATTTGTTGATCATTTTGGAATAAAAATGTATACTCTTGACATATTTTAATATGCACTCCTGAGTGCTGGCTGCCATTTATGTCATTTCATTCATCTAGCAAAGACTTATTTATTTCTTATCAGAATGATTCAAAATTTATTTTCATTTATTTACACCATTTAAATATAATTGTGAGTATTATATATGGAATAAAATGAAATTTTCCTTATTTTTTGTTATACGTGCTTAATGTATTGAAAAAAATATTATCAGAGTTGAAATATTTATATGTAGCTTCATTAAATGTTCTCATTAGTGAATTCATTCATTTATTTTTAATCATTCTGAATGAGAAATGTATATCTTTACTATAATATATTCATCTGCATTCCTGAATGCAGGCATGTACTTACTGTGAAAGTATCATATGCACTTCTGAGTGCAGGCATGTACTTACTGTGAACGTATCATATGCACTTCTGAGTGCAGGCATGTACTTACTGTGAACGTATCATATGCACTTCTGAGTGCAGGCATGTACGTATCATATGCACTTCTGAGTGCAGGCATGTACTTACTGTGAACGTATCATATGCACTCCTGAGTGCAGGCAAGCCATATCAATCGTTTCATTTATATACCAAGACTTATGCATTTTTATTCCAAAAAAAAAATAATCATATTTCTTTCATATACGTATAAACATTTGTTAATAATCTTTATATCAATATATCCTCTTAGCATTTCTTATGAAATTTATATATATATATATAATAAAAATTTTCTCTGTCTCCCCCCCTCTCTCTCTCTCTCTCTCTCTCCCTCTCTGTCTTTCTCTCTATTTATTAAGTCTCTCACTTCATATTCATTTGTTCATAATTTTGGAATAAAAATGTATAGCCTTGATATATTTTAAAATGCACTCCTGAGTGCTGGCTGCCATTTATGTCATTTCATTCATCTAGCAAAGACTTATATATTTCTTATCAGAATCAGATTCAAAATTTCTTCCCTACATTTGCACTATTTAAATACAAGTTTAATTATTATATATGAAATAAAAGGAAATGTTCTCTATTTATTAATAAATAACTTTAATTTCTTAAGATATTAAAATATATGAATATTGATTCATTAAATATTTTTTATTAGTGCAATCATTCATTCATTCATTCATTTATTTGTTTTTGATCATTCTAAATGAGAAATGTATATCTTTGCTATAATATATTCATCCGCATTTCTGAATGCAGGTACCTCCTTTCTTGATGTAGACATCAAGTCTTGTAAATTTTTAATCAGAATAATCAGAATAATCAGAATAATTAGAATAATCAGAATAATCAGAATAATCAGATTAATCAGAATCAGATTATGAAAAGATAATGGGGATGATGAAGATGATGAAGATGATAATTACCACATGAGTCAATTTACAACTCGTGGTAAAAGTAGGTAATTGTAAAAATGGTTTTACAATCCTGTGTTCACATTATTTACCGCATAAGGGCCTTTGAGCGACCCGCGGTAGGGCTGTGTTGACATGTAGGTATGAAATATGTATATATCTCGTATATATACATACACATTATGCAATTATGAAGATGAAAGAAAAAAAAATATATATATATATGATTATTCTGAATTAAAAATTAACATGCTTGAGTATTCAGGTGCACTCCTGTGCACTCCTGTGCACTCCTGTGCACTCCTGTGCACTCCTGTGCACTCCTGTGCACTCCAGTGCACTCCAGTGCAATGTTGCTGCAGGTCATAGGCGTCCACACAATATTTAACGAGCGTGATTCTATTTTTGTAACTAAAAATTTACTTCAAAAAAGACTCTACTTTAAAATTTTAAAAATGCAAGGACTCGACTTTAATTTAAAAAGAAAAGTGCAAGGACTCGACTTTAATTTAAAAAGAAAAGTGCAATGACTCGACTTTAATTTAAAAAGATAAGTGCAATGACTCGACTTGAATTTAAAATGCAAAGGGAGGGACTCGACTTTAATTTAAAATGTAAAGGGAGGGCTTGACTTTAATTTAAAATATAAAGGGAGGGCTTGACTTTAAAAAAAAAAAAAAAAAAAGAAAATATTCAAAGGACTCGACTATACTTTAAATTGAAAAATTGACTCTACTATTAAAAAATTCAATGACTCGACTTTACTTTAAGAAAAAGAAACTTGCAAAGACTCTATTAATTAATAACTAATTGCAAAAGCTTGACTCTAATTGCAAAGACCCTGATTTTTCACGAACGCGAATACGGAACGCCGTAGCAAGGAGATGGAATGGTCCATCATCTCCGTCCAGGAACAAACTACTACGAGCAAAAGTGTCAACGTGGTAAAAGGATAAAGGGGATTTTGATAAGACCATAAGCCATTAACGAAGGGTTCGACATGCGGAACACCTTTGAAAAATGACTTGTAGTCGATAGTTGCCCTCTTGAGCCACAAATTGTGGGGGCCTCTTCAGCATAAAGCCTCTTCTTGCTTCGTGCCCTAACCACTGCATTGGAGCATTCCTTACGTGCGACGCAATATAAGATTACGCATCAAAAAACGCCCTACCGTTTGAAACAACGCACCCACAAAAATTGACATGCCACAGTGGATTATACTATAAGAATGAAATCGTCCCTAATCTAAACCGACCTAATCCCGACCTGATCTCACTTTACGCAACAAGACTCAAACCACTCGTGTTAACGCACGCAATTGAACGAGACGCAATAGTCGCAAGCTAAGGAGTTGGGAAGTAAAAAACACGTTTCCGCTGGGGGTTTTTTTTTTTCTTTCTTTTTCTTTTTATTACTTAACCTAACGAGCGGTAAGTGCTTGCGACGTAAAGTATCGATTTCTTCTAAATAATATAACCACTGAGGTATGACAAAATTCGCGAATGAATCACTCCAAACGGCACTGACGAATCCCAACACATATTCTCAACTGCGTTTTCTAATCTACCTGGGTGCGTCTCGATTTTCTAGCAATCTTTATTTATTTATTTTATTAAAAAAAAAAAAAAAGAAAAAAAACAAACAAAAATAAAAATAAAAGATACATATTTGATAAATATTTGAACTAATCCGTAAAACTATCCTAGCCTGTGGACAACCAATGGACTCAAAGAATCCACCAACCGTGCACAATTACACAGGCACATTTAATCGAATGCTCCAGCAGATATGATATTCATTCTAATCGTTGAACCTATTACAAACTAAGATTAACAGCTTGCACTTAAAAGATGAAAAAAGTTTCAGTAAAAAGTTAAAACCACGAGAATTGCAATATTTTAAATATGCAAGTAGATTCTAATTTGAGCAAAGGCTCACACAAACGGAGGAGGAGGAGGAAAAGGAGGATGATGATGATGATGACGATATCATAATAGTTACCACATCGTGGTAAAAGTAGAGTTGCAAGAAGTCTTATACAACTCTATTGCATACCGCATAAGGGCCTTTGAGCGACCCGCGGTAGAGCTGTGTTGACATGTAGGTATGAAATATGTACATATCTCGTATATATACATACAAATTATGCAGTTATGAAATTTTAGGATCACAATAAATATATAGATTTTATAGAAAAAAAAAAAAAAATATATATATATATATAAAAAATATTTCAAGAATCGCGAAGTGCAAGCGTTAATTTATAACTAAGTATCAAACAAGTTCAAAATCCTTTGCTAAGTTCAAAATATATGGGATTTATCTAATGTTCTCATTGAGTGCAAAGTTTTTCGAACTGTTTGAATACTGATACGTTGGCGCAATGCAAAGTGTCAGCAAAAAATCTAAAAAAGAAAAAAAAAAAGAGAGAAAAAAAAGAAAGGAATAAAAGACAATTCAGACATGCTGAATGACTGTAAAATTTGCTGAAACTTCACAAATCTCCGGAGACGGGACTTCTCACTCCTAAGTGAGAATCGGATCCAGTCTTCCGGTCCCTACCTACTTATATAAAATTTGGACATTCACTCAGAAAAGATATGCTACCTGCCTGCCTATTACCTATATTTAAAAAGTGCAAAGCATTCACACCAACACATACACTCCACGGTTCTCTCACATACCACCAGGGTGCAAAAGCCTACACTAGAGAGTATGCCCCGGGGCACCTCCGACACCCCAGTTCAAACGCGTATTGTTCTAATGTGTTAGGAGTACGTACCAATTGCTGTAATCGACTGCCACGGCTAATGATTATTGCATATATGACTAAAGCAAAAATACTAGTACATACTAGTATATATATGAATACTAGTAATATATACGAGTATTTAAAATTTTCCACAGAAACATGTGGTAATTATGCAAAACGATATTAATATAATAAGATATTTATTTATTATTAATTAAAAAGTTATCGCGAAACGATGTACAATGCACCACCTAAAACGCACATACAAGTGCAAGGTACACCGTGCAATCACCAGCACAATGACAGCCGCCAAAAGGAAAAAAATTAAAACTAAACCCACGCAGACTGTTTCTCACCCATACGAGTAACACCTGGGCAAACGCATAGATGAGAACGCAGAAAGCATGGGGGGGAGAAACGGGTATTAGTATAATTAGAGCTGAAAATCCTGAACTAAAAAATGATTAACTTATAAACTAGGCCTAAGCGGGCTGTGACTCTACGAGTCTCATTGCTTACCTTATTAGCAAGGACTCAAACAAAAGGAGGAAGAGGGGGAGGGAGTTGATGATGATAATAATTATAATAGTTACCACGTAGTGGTAACATTAGAGTTGCAAGAAGTCTTATACAACTCTATTGCATACCGCATAAGGGCCTTTGAGCGACCCGCGGTAAAGCTGTGTTGACATGTAGGTATGAAATATGCATATATCTCGTATATATACATACACATTATGCGGTTATGAAATTGGATAATGAGTGAATATTTATTGAAAAATTTAATTTATTGAAATATTTAAATTTATAGAAATATTTAAATTTATTAAAATATTTAATTTATATAAAAAACAACCTCGGAAGATTCCTTTCATCGAATGGCTGTTCTAATGAAAGAACGGGATTATGATCCACCACTTGACTGACAGAATCTATCCGTCGCGAAAGGGGTTTGTCTTCTTGCTCATTTATATATCGTCGATATATCAAAATATCGAAGTAAATCGCGATTAAATAGACTAAGTGTACGAAGCAATGCATGTAACGTAGATCACGTTATATGCTTTATTTGGACGAAATCGGGTAAATGAATGCCCGATTTCATTATTAATATCGCGAGCAAAGACGAAAAGAGAAAAAAGTGCTAATTAACAGCACTGTTAACTAAACGACTTTGAAACAAGAAGACCCTAGCCTGATATATAAATATATATATATATAATAATAATAATAATAAAAAATGCACAAGAAAAGAACTAACTACACATAGGGGGAACCACTCGTGAATAAAATCGAAGATCTTAATCACGGTCACTTTTGCTCGTTTTGGACAATGGGACATCAACGAATACAACCAGTAACCCGTGCCGATATGGACCTTTCATCCTCGGCATGATGGGCACCAGAGGAACTTTAAATTTCTCACTTACTACTTAAGAAGTTCTGCGATGGCTCCAAAACACTCGTCCCCCTCGACGTTGGTCGAATGATGTCGTGAAGTTGGTTGAAATTATTGTTGAATCGATGAAACGTTGAATCGATGAAACGGTGAATCGTTGATTAATCTGTAATTAAAAAGAATCGCAAAAGAAATTTAATTATATGTTCCATTACAAAGGAATATGTTCAATGAATGAAAATGATTAAAAAAAAAATATGACTTAAACAATGAATGAGAAATAATGATCAGAATAAAGAAATATACTTACATGTGATTGTATCCAGACGAAGCTTTATATCCGTTGATAAAGATGAAAAGGGCACATTTTTAAATTCACACTTTCGACCATAACAATATTTTTCGCAACGCAATCCTCTTCCACCGAATCGGCCGAAAGTGTGTTAATGATACTAACAACGCGGCGAACAAATGGTTTTAACAAGAATATGACATAAATTCTTGTTTTCTGGTTTAATAACGCGACCGAGAAATTCTAAACGGCGAACAACACTGACTCTAATTCGCGACTTTATTTTATTATTTAAAGCAACCCATTCGGTTGCAAAACAATCAAATTATTTCGCACAAGCACTGACTCTAAGATCGCATTGCACGCGATCTACAACTGAAGACCTGTTGAAATAAAAATTGTTAAAGCAAGCAATAGCGTTTATGCTACAATATTACTGCAATTTATATATTATTTAAAAATTTATTATTTTAAAATTATATATTATTTTAATATATTATATATTATTTTAAAAACTATATTACTCGAATCATATGATTTCAAATTGTAAACATGTATTATATATCTTTTGTATGCTTTAATAATAAAACGTAAAAAAAAAAAAAAAAACATTCAAATGGATGTAACTGCAAAACTTATAAGCTAAATTAAAATAAATGAATAAAAGCAAACGATCAAAATCGCGTTGTATCTATCGCTTAAAAATAGATATAATCGCAATAGGGATATGTTCATAGTAATATATTAATTGCGTGAATACCTATAAATTGAAATAGATATAGCATTAATGTAAAACTAAACAAGTGGCAATAACATTGAAATCATAATATTTATAATATTAATTAGACGATTAAACGTATCTTGAAATTATATTCTAATTTTAATTTAATGTATTATTTTATGATCTTAAAACATTTTTTATTATTCTATGTTTCTTCATATTCTTTAAGTCCAATGTAAAAAATTTCAATATAAATAATTTCAATATAAAAAGTTTCAATATAAAAAGTTTCAATAAAAAAAAAGTTCAATACAAAACATTTTAATATATATTATTTAAAACAAAATTTTTTTAATACATCAAACGTCAGCCATTCGCTCGGCAGTGCGTATGTAATATCACGTAAAATACATAATAAACGTACGCAATACCGATTACCAGATCTCACCACAAGGAGGTTGCTGCGTATGGAGATCCATGTCAAAATTAATCAAGAAACATAGAAAATGTTTAAAAGTAAAAATTTATATAATACACTATATATATATATGAAGTGAGAAGCTAGATAAACCGACAGGTCTAAACAAGTTACTTACAGGAATGAAACTGCGTAGTAGGGAAGAACGGGAAGTCGTGCCAAGGTCGAACTCTCGATCGTCCTTTGATTGTTTACATGACTTTCGCAGGTACTTTCTACGATTCTCTGAAAAATACAATATATGTATTAATTGTGTGGCTATATATGTATGTGTGTGGAAAAAGTATCGATATGTGTATGTGTCATAAGAAAGATTTCTATATGTGCGTATATATGTATATGTGTATACGTATGATATGTGTGTATATGTATATATGTGTGTATGGTACTTACTTGTATGCCATATACGTAGATGAAAATCTTATACGAGGCGAAATACGATCGGCTCCATCTAATTAATGAAAGATTTTATTAATTAGAGTATCGATATCGCGAAAATAAAGTTGGAAAACTCAAAAAATAAATATGACGCTTTAGCACCAAGAGAACACCAACACGACGATTTTATTTTCGAGGATATCTTTTAAACGCGTTCTGGTTACGACCTACGAACATTCACACGTGGAAATCGTTTCCTCGACGATCGATTGGTATATAAAATGAAGCTTACACTTTCGAAAAAATATACTAATTATCCATAATTAACGGAGCGACGTAGCTTCCGTGAAACCTGTACCACTCGCGAATCTAAAATGGCGTCGATATCACCGGCAACGAGATTACTTAGTACCCCTGAGCGCATGCGCAGAACGTCATTTACAATATGGCTAAAATTTATAATTTTTCGATCTATCATACGAAAATATCGAAACAATAAAAATATTATATACGAACTTAAAAATTGTTCAAATAGATACTTTATTGCTTTAAACTATGAAAATTAATAATTATAATTCATTACCTATAGAAATAAATTGCTAATAGAAATAATCGCTAATATCGAATTTCGTTCGAGATAAATATTTCTCCTTAATCTCGATCGATAATACGTAATTATGTAAGCCTCGTTAATTATAAGGTTACCTTACCCAAAGGATTGAGATGAAATACTATTAATATTTCCCTAAATCTCGGTCGATAATACGTATAATTTTATAAGCTCGTCGATTATAACAATGTATAACCTAAAAGATTCAACAACGTTATTAATATTCTCCTAAATCTCGATCGATAATACATAGAGAGGTATATAAACTTTTTGATTGCAACAATGTATAACCTAAAATATTTCAGAAAATTATTAATTCCGTAATAATGTCAAATGTCTGTATATATGATATCTATATATATATATATATATATATATATATGCATACGTATAAATTCGTATAGACGATACATATTATTAATCGAAATTAATACAAATAAGATATGGGATGTTAAACGAGAAATTAAACGTAGATAATTATCGTAGAAAATTTAGGAAGAAGGAACATGCTCGGGGATTACGTCTGGAGAGATGTTACTCCTATAGCGTACTTCGTAAGACTGAAAAGATCGTCGTTTCATTCAAGGCCAAAATATACGTACGCTTGTGTTTACTTTTCCTTACTCTCGACCGAAAATTTCTCGGAAATATACGACCTAATATTATTTACATGTCGAACGTTATTTCACTCAATCGATATTCCCCCTCTCCTTCCACTCTCAATCGTTTACATTTTATTTCACACATATATATCAGAAGAGAACAGACACACGTATAAGGAAGAACGGGCGTGTATATATATATATACATATACATATGAAAAATTATCCATAGGATTCTTGCAAATTTAAAAAATGTAAGATAGTATTAGTAAAGAATAAATTTGTAGGTATATGTTCGTGTGCGTGTGCGTGTATATTTTTGACAATCGAATACGATACATAAGATAATCAATATCGATTAGTTAAACGACGCTAAACGATTATGTAGATTAGAAAAGATCGCTGGAAATTCTAAAATTTCTATAATAAATCTAAAAAATTAAAAAAGAATTGTTACGTAATGACCGATCGTAATATATTTTCGTGAATATTTTTTAAACCGGACAACATTACGATCTGTTGTCGCGGCCTCTGAAAAATCACGTGTTTAACTATCGATTGATATATTAGACGTGAATGTACATTAGAAATGAATTAACTAATTACCTTTAATTACGAGGACGATGAACGTGTTGCAACTTGTCGATATATCCAAAATGGCGGTGCTATTAAAAGTAATGACAACGTTAGTCATATTAACTTCCTACTCCTTAACCATTGAAATAATTTTTTCGAACTATCATCAATGAAACAAAATATAAAAGAATAAAAATATAAAAGGATTTTTTTTTATCGACAACTTAGACAATAAAAATGCTCGCTTTAATCTTTCATAAAACTTTATATATATATATAGACATTAGTAGAGAAAATATTGTCTTCTTTATGGAACAACATACATATATTGAGACGTTAAAAATAGACAATAATTTTTCTGACATGATAAAATATAAATTTAAAACATTTAATATTATAATAAAAATAAGTCGATTCAAGTAATCATAATGTATAAAACTTCTATCCAGTTAATTTTATCCCATTTTTTGATATACTTATTCAAACAATAACTTATTTAAACAATACGTATCAATATTTAATAAATTTGTTAATATGAGATCATTATTAATAAAAAATAAAATCAATTATTTTCGTATCTAAAATGAAATACAATATAATTTCAATGTACAGATAATAATGATGAATTATATAATATACGAATATAGCGTACGTATAAATAATATGAATGATGAGATTATCATAGAATTTAATTTCTGCTACGTTTTTATTTTTTATTTTTATTTTTATTTTTTTTTTAAATAAATAAATAAAATATTCATTTAATATTCTCTTTGTTTATTCCTTTTTGTGTCTATAAATTTACAGACGACTATAAAGGTGTATGCAAATTGTCTACGACCAGATATCGAGTACAAAACCCTGAGCATTACCTATGAGACAACGTGTCGCGAGGTTGTTCAAAATTTGTTAAACAAATATCGTATGAGGCACCGTGACCCAAGACTCTTTTATATGACCATGGAAGTTACAGTAAGAAGGGCCAATGTACGTACAATTTTGCCACTCGACGAGGACGCCAGACCTGCTGTACTTCAATCTTGTCATCCACGAGGCGATTCCAGGTACTTTTTTTCTTTTTTATTTTTTCTTTCGCATTTTACCACCTTTCTGGATTCAATTTCGAGAAAAATATAATTTCAAGTGATAAGTAGCGATCGTAAATACGATTTTCTAATCTCTCTTTCCTTCACAATACAGTACATAGACGCTAACATTAAATTTCTTCTTTTTTTGTTTGCCTTTTTTTTTCTTTTCTTTTTTTTTTCAGAAAGACCACCCCGAACCTTCGAGTTTGTTTTCCTTTAACCCATCCAGACTTTCATTTATTTTTCTTCTTTTTTTTTTCACGCCCATAAATCGACTCAAAAAAAGACTTACTATACGTTTGATAAAAATATATATGTTCTAGGTAATAGATGTACCTATCTATAAATATTTGAAAGCAATTGGATTTTTTCCTTTTTCTTTCTTTCCTTTTTTTTTTCTTTTTTCTTTTTACGATTTTAACAAAAATTCAACTTCCCCGTCGTATGTTTCATTTCATTTGGTTATTTTCGTCGGTAGTTTGAAACTTCCGGTGAAATTGAAGTAAAATAGAGAAAGGTGGTGGTAGTGGAGGACGAGGAGGAGGAGGAGAAGGAAGATGAGGGAATAGGGATAAGGGAATATCTTCTAACGAATATCCTTTTGAACTTACCGACTTAACCGATCTTTCGTTTCTTTCCCCCGCTCTCCACCCTCCTTTTTTTCCCCTCTCGTAAATATAAACTCAAGAAAATTCTTTTCTTTTTCTTTTTGCAGATTTTCTTTACAGACACGTCGTGGCGGTCTTGTGAAAATATACGATAGTGCTCTCATGTCTGGCGTAAGTATTATAAAATTTGTTCGATGTGTTCGTAGTAACACATATAAAAAGTATATGCTTGTACATAATTGTTTGATATAACAAACTAAAGGATATACGTTTTTTTTTTCTTTTTTTTTTTTCATTTTCTCTCTGTCTCTCTATCTATCTATTTTTCTCTATCTCTCTCTCTCTTTCTCTCTCTTACAGTCAAAGTACAAGAGTCTGCTCGTTTCCGAACAGACCACCGTGGACGAACTGATCCAGATGTTATTGAGCTGCTATAGTTCGAAAGAACGGGTTGAACAATTTTCTTTATACGAAGTCTGTGAAGGGGAGGAATATCAGAGGAAACTTCATCCAGATGATTCACCTCTTAAAGTTACGCAACGATGGACGAGCGCGGATAGACATTTACGTATACGACGTAATCCCGATTATAATCCACACAGGAGAAAGGTGAAACATCTGATAGATTTAAATTTTATCTGAACGTTCGTTAGAAATTTCTTTAAAAAAAAAAAAAAAAAAAAAAAAAGAAGAAAAACAGAAAGAAACAATTTACTAAATTAATTAAAAATTTTAATTAAATAATTTAATTAAATATAAAGATGAGAATAAAACGAACGATTGTATGTGTTAGAAAAAAAAGAAATAAATAAACTAATTAAACGTTCAATTAAAAAAAAAAAAAAAAAAAAAAAAAAAGAAAAAGAAAAATAATAATTCGACGTAGGCGACACGAGTTTTAGATATCGTCGGAAGGAATTCGCAATATCATTAGAAATTTTGAGGAAACGGTGAATAATGTGTAGGAACGTTTTAATTAGAAATTAGAGGAATTAATTGCAGGTACAATTAGGTTATAATTAAATGACATGTATTATATCATTAAAAGTTATATTAAAGTAGAATGAATTTGCACGATGAATCATACGATTTCTCTTCCAACAAAGAGTAGAGATTGTATATGATTTAAGTAAAATTTGTTCTCCGTCAGACAATAATAATCGTTCACCATTCAACTCTAAAGTATTATAAGAATTATTCATAAGTACTTTCAATAGAAAGTCAAATACAGTTGGAGTAACAAAAAGGTCCTCGTCATTTTCAGAGTATGTGGGCGTCGGACTCGAGTATCAGTATGGCGATGTCGCGACTAAATCTTCATGGTGATCATCGTCATTATTCACAGAGCGAAAACAATAATCATCTTCTTCTTCATCAGCATACCAATAACAATAATAATAACAATAACCTCAATCACAATAACAACAATAATAACAACAATAATAATAATAATAACAATACGAGTACTACGAACAACAACGTTCACAAGCTCGAACAACATCATCACCATCATCATCATCTATCGTTGGGTTCGATCAATCAACAATCGAGAATAGTTGTGGCGCACACAACGCAATTGCCGCCATTGCAATTGTCGCGTGTGCAACAGCAACAACAACAACAGCAACAGCAACAACAACAACAACAACAGCAACAACAATTGCCTCTGAGTGTCCCTTCAACGCCAATCTCTTCAAAACATGTTTCAACAGCTGCTTATAATGATTATGAAAATTATCTCTTTATATGAGTGATCATTAACGAACGATCATGCTCGTTCGTTTCTGTTAAAATATACTCTCCTTTCGTATCCAATGAAAGAGATATAATATTCATGAGAGATTACGATGTAGTACAAGAATTTTTTAATGTTAAGAAGTTAACGTTATTACCTGATTTATACTTAAAACTCCATTCTTTATTTACGTTAGACTTTACACGTAACGCATTCGTCGTTGTTCCTTATCAAAGCGATCTGAGGAAAGATCTATCGATCTTTTCTGTTTCTACCAAAAAAGAAAAGAAAAAGAACAGGAAAAAGAAAAACGTAAGAAGGAAGAATAATTGATGATTATCAAAGGACATGGTCGACGTTCATTATGCTACGAAACAAAGAGAATCACGATTGTAGTCAGTAGAAGAGAAAAATTGTACCAAAGGTAGATCTACGAAATGATTAATAAAAAAAAAAAAAACAAAAAAAAAGAAGAAAAAAGAAAGAAAAAAAATATATATATATATATATGAATATAATATAGATGCATATTAAATGTACTATTGAATATTTTGCTTTTAGAGCAAGATTACGTATGAATTTTTTTGATCGCGATTATGTATTATGTATTATTACTATTACTATTATTATTATTATTATTATTATTATTAAATACTATTATTAATATTATAATTATTATTATTATTATTATTATTATTATTATTATTATTATTATTATTATTATTAGTAATATGTAATCTTCTTAGGAAGATTGATTTTCCGTCGAGTGGTAAACAATTAGTGCAAGAATGACGTCATTTGTATACCCCGCGAGATGATCGCCTATTTATTTATGTTACCCCAGTAAAACATTTTTCTGTTTTTTTTTTTTTTTTTTTTGTCAAAGTCACTTAAAAATTTAAATTATTCCTATATATATACACACATATACTGTCCTCGACTGTGTCTCTGTAAAAAAAATCTCGTCGTGCAATCCGATTGGACAGTATCTAATATGGGTATTCCGTACTTGTTGTTATGTAAATAATAATCAAACAAATAATTTCTCCTGATAGAATAATTTTCGATGAAAAAAACAAAAAGGGGAAAAACCAAAATCGTGTCTAACATTTCTTTATGTAAGTTTTTAATTATCGCGTTTTCGTTTTATTGAGAGACTCGGTGCTGGCGGCGCATCTTATTACCAAAGAATCGGTACGATATGTATAAATGAAAATAAACAAGAAAAAAAAAAAAAAGAAAAAGAAGAGAAAAAAAATGATAATAAAAAAAAAGGAAAAAAAAAAACAAATAAATACAATAAAGGAACTGGCAGCCGAGTTATGTAATATGTGCAAGGATGTACGAAAAAAAAAAAAAGTAACGCGATTGCACGTAATCGTATTCACGCGTTGTAAGTACCTAGATAATGTAAATAAATTTTTGTAATGACGTCGTCGTTTGTTATATTTTACTACACGAGAGAATATAAGATTAATAATTTGTGTCCCTTCCCTCTCGTAAATATATATATATATATGATCTATTTTATTCTTACCTTTTCGACAGTGTTGGAATCGAAATGTCTGCTTAAAAAGAAAAGGCAAAAAAGAAGAAGAAGAAAAAAAAAGAAAGAAAAAGCGACAAAAAAAGTAATAAATTATACTCAAATATTTCCGTGTGATGATAAAAATTTTATTTACAAATGCGACAAATGTAGGAATTTGGTTATCGGTAAAATATCAGAGAGAGGGAGAGAGAGAGAGAGAGAGAAAAAAAACAGATTCCGACATTTTTCTTTGCATACATATATATATATATATATATATATACATATATATACAATATATATATATACATATATATATATATATGTATACAAATATATATGTATACACATATACATACAAATTTTCTATAATAAAAAAACACCTGCTTCCCCGTCCAAAAGATAGTCCCTTGTCGATACAACTCAATTGACAGGAAAATAGACTATAACTGTTATATATCGATGATCTCTCGATCATTAATCGATAATAATGCAATCGTCGTCATCGTAATCATCTCACCGCTCATCTCTCTCCGAGATATCACCGACCTTTAGGAAAGAATCACTGAGATGTGTAACAATAATAATAATCTTTACATTAAATACGATTAAATTCTAGCTAATTTGGTATCTTTTTGTTCTTTTTTTCTTTTTTCTTTTTTTTCTTTTTGTTGCTGTCTTTTTTTTTTCCTTCATATATTTTCTTTTCTTTTCTCTTTTTTTTTTTTTTTTTTTTTTCTTTGCTCTCAAAGGGCTATGCGGAATTACAGTAAATAGAAATATTTATTTCTCAAAGTAAAAGGGATTTTTCTCTTATGTTCTTCCATCCCTTTTTCCTTTCTTCTCCAGTGGGATCGTTTGTGGGATAGATGATTAGTGTGTGTGTGTGTGTATGTGTATGTGCGCGTGTGTTTGTTTTTTTTTTTTTTCATTTTTTTTTCTTTTCTTTTCATTTTTTTTTCTTCCATTCGAAGGGAACGTATTCGAAAAGGGATATACCTGTTTTTTTTTCTTTTTTCGTTCGGTTTTTAGTTTCAAAGGATAACATCACAGCATTGACATATCAACATTGAAACAATCGAGGCAACGCTCTCTCTCTCTCTCTCTTTCTCTCTCTCTCTCTCTCTCTTTCTTTCTATCTTTCACTCGCTCGCTCATATCATAAAGATTTAGTATATTCGATCTATTTCGATCCTTACGAAGGAGAGATTTCGCGATCTGTGCGTTGCAACGATCGTACCACTTTTCATTTTGCTATAGAACAATTTACAACATCTCGTTAATTAGTCGCCTCAATTCCATTTCCGAATAAACCATAGCTCTCGCACATATTATACATACATGTGTATTCTCTCTCACTCACACACATTCTCTCTCTCTCTCTCTCTCTTACTTTCATTCGCGTTCATTATTCTCTTGTTTATTTTCACGATCAGAAATAATCGTAATTTATAATTCGTTCATAAATCCCTCTCTCTCTCTCTCTCTCTCTCTCTCTCTCTCTCTCTCTCACATACAGTTTCATTCTCACTTTATTTAATCTCTTTTCGATCTCGGTATGCAACAACAATGAAATAAATTTCTTTCGTGGAAAACGAATGGATAGCTCGTCGTTCGATCGTCGTTTCAAATGATGATATCGATTCGATCGATCGATCGATCATCGATCGATCGAATCTCGAACGTGGGAAACATATATAGAAGATATAATATATATTAAGGGAGATCTTTGATCCAACGTACCAGCCACACAAGAAAATTCGCCGAGGACGATCGAATGTCCGCGTGCGTGTTGAAATCATTAATGTCCCGATAATTCCATCTTCTTTTTGTTCTTCCATTTTTGTTCTCGTTTCTAATTTTACTCATTTTCCCCACTCCCCATTCCTTTTTCATTCTATTTAATTATTTTCGTTATTTCTATTACACGCAATTAAGGACAATACCGTCCCCGGAGAGATAACGATTGATTCGAAGTGACGATCTAACGCGCGAGGACGGTTACGGTATGTATACAATGATTTATATTTCAAATGATTCAATTAATCAATCGATTCATATCATTTTACATTAGATTCGATGGTAAATTCCTTTTTCTTTTCTTTTCTTTCGATCAAGAAATCATTACAATTTTCTTTTCTTTTCTCTTCTCATCTCTTCTCTTCTCTTCTCTTCTCTTCTTTTTTTTTTCGCATTCAACACATAATACAACACGATTAATAATCATTTTAATAGACAGTATAATATATGGAGAACATTTTTATGAAATTAATTAAATTTTTATTATATTCAACATAAAACGATTCGTAATTTCATATCGATTCAAAACATCTCCACGATCATAATCATTATAATCATTATCATCATCATCATCATCATCATCATCATCATCATCATCATCATCATCATCATCATCATCATCATCATTATAATTATCATTATAATTATCATCATTATCATCATCATCATCATCATTATCATCATCTTTATCATCATCATTATAATCATCATCATCATCATCATCATCATCATCATCTTTATACACAAGTATACTTTCGAAACCACATTTGACAGCGGCCAACGATATTATTGCGAAAACCTTAAGGCTCGATACAAAGACAGGCATTTCGCGAATATTTCTAAGCACGTCGAGAGGGCTCGTTCGAACAGAATTTCCATGAAATTTTCTAATAATCATTTAATTAATAATCAAAATGAAATTCTATTCGATTATTGACCGAGCCCGTCTCCTCGTTTGGACCTTCCAACCATTATGGGGGTTGCATTCGGTGAGAGAGTTCGCGTTTTAATCATTTATTATTATAATTATTATTATATTATTATTATTATTATTATTATTATTATTATTATTATTATTATTATTATTACACTATACGGTGCAAGCCAACGAACGAATGTTAATTAATTAATTAATAATAATTAAGAAAAGAAAATATGTATATGTATATATATATATATATATATATATATATATATATATATATATATATATATATATATATATATATATATATATATACATATTTAATATAAAAAAGTCAAACATTATTTGCGCCCTTCTTCTCTACGCACCCTTAAAAAGGCTCACCCTCGCTTCCAACCTTCTTTTCTCTCATCTCCCCCTCCCCTCTCTTTTCTTTTTTCTTTCATCTATCAAAGTTTTCTTTCTTTCTTTCTTTCTTTTTTCTTGCTTTTCTTTACATTGTTTATTATTACATTTTAATGATTTTGCGTGTGTATGTGTGTGTTTGTGTCTGTGTGTGTGTGTGTGTGTGTTCCCAATCGGACTTTTAAAGTTTCTCTCAACCCCTCCCCTTCTTCGTCTTCGATCTATTTAAACTTTTGATCATTTTTGTAATTTTTTACTTCTTTTTTTTCCCCTTTTTGCATTCTCATTACATTGATATTATATTTAGTCTAGAGAGAGACGACATTTCTCATTTGCTTGATTCTTGTTAAATATTTTTTTCTGCGTGTGCTTTTAATACGGCTTTTTTTTTAATTTTTTTTTATTTTATTTTAATTTTTTTTTTCTTTTTCTTTTTTATTGCATTTAAACGACAAAATTCTAAGTTAATCTTGAAATATCTTCGTCGTGTCAAGCCTCGCCAAAGTTTCGTTTCTAATTAAGATAATTATGTATTTCGTTTATTAGCTGCTTGAGATTTATGCACGTGTAGATCTCTACGGATAGAAACTACCGCATGCGATTTTTTAATATTTAATTAACTTTTTACTGATTTTTCTTTCCATTTTTTTTTTTTGTTTTTTCTTTTTTCATTTTGTACGATCTATTTTCATTGATCAAGCCTACGAAGTTCATAAAGTCTATCGACATAATTAGATGATTTACGATGGTTTTTCTTTCTCCCTTCTTTTTTTTTTTAATTTCTTTTTTCTATTCAGTTCTAAATTTTCGAAAGATCGATTACTGATTTACGTACTTTCCTTTTTTTCTTTTTTGAGTTATTATCATTTAATACATAAAGTTTCTATAGATGTTTGCCATCTTGCTTGGTTTACGAGAGACTCTCTTAGAAAATATTATAAAAATTTGTCCCCTCCCCCATAAGACAAGATTCGGTTTATTTTTGACGCTTACCATCATCTTGTTTTCTTACTCTTTCATTATTTTTGTTTTCTTTTTTTTTTTATGACGTTTATCATTAATCTATCGTCATTAAATTACAATAGAACGCGTCTAGAAAGTAGTTTGTACAGCTACAATGAAAATATTTCGTTTATCCTCATCATTATTTAATCATCGTGTATGGATCTTTCTCTCTTTTTTTTTTCTTTTCTTTCTTTCTTTTTTTCTTTCTTTATTATTAATTTTTTCTTTTTTTTTTTCTCTCTTCTTATATTAAATATAATTCGATAGACAAGCGATAGTAATAAAATAATTGGACGATCTTTCGTCTTATACGAATCATTTGGAAATAATAACTATCGTTTACGAAAATCTCCTTTGAAAATTTCATTTTTATCTTTCCTTCGTCATCGCACCCCCTTTCTTCGGTTTTCTACTTTTAAAAATTTTTTTTCTTTTTCCTTTTTTTTTATTTTCTTTCTTTGCAGGAAAGAAAAGGGGGCGATTTCGTTCGTTTGAAGAAGTGGAAGCGTGAGTATCCTTAGGTAGAGAATCACGTGTGAGGAAATATATATTCTTATCGTTATAATATTATTTACAAGCGTTGGCTGCGAAATACAATTTATTCATTTATCATCGTTTTCTTTTTTCTATCTTTAAACGTTCTTAAAAAAAAAAGAAAAGAAAAACAGAAAAAAAATAATTAATAAATAAATAAATAAATAAATAAAAATAAAAAAAAAGTTCTTAAAGGAAAACAAAAATTTTATAGATAAAGTAGTAAAGAAATAGAAAATGAAAAGAACAGAAAAAATAAATAGAAAGAATTCGCTCAAGGATTACTCGCATTATTTAACTCGCATCACTCTTTAGTTCTCTCACTCTACAGAAGAACAAAATATATATATATATATATATATATATATATATATATATATAAATAAATAATCATCATTCGTACGAACATATATCTTTTCGCTTCGCACAATATACAAAATATCATTCTTAAAAAAAAAAAGAAATGTAGAATATGTTGAAAATCTTATCGACAATTATGTTTCTCTTTTTTTTTTCAGAGATTTACAATACAAAGTTTATGTATATATGTATATATATATATATATATATATATATATATGTATGTATGTCCTGAGTGTATGTATGTGTATGTGTTTGTATGGGTAATATGTGTATATGCGAAAGTGCATCTCGCTACAAGAAAGTTCTTGATTGTAAACGACTCGAAGAAGTTTTTTTTTTTATACTTCTTATATAATCAGAATAGCCGAAAAAGACAAAGCCAAATAAATAAATAAATATATATATATATATATATATATATATATATATATATATATATATAGCTTGCGATTCCGTAATAAAAATGAATATTTCGCGCTAATTGAAAAAGGAGCGCGAATAAATTTCCTTAACACCTTACAATGACGATAAAATTTTTGTTAAAGAAAAAAAAAAAGAACTCGTTCTCTTTTATTTTTTCTTTCTTTCAAAGTACTTCTTTCTTTATCTCTATCACATAGAGAGAGAGAGAGAGAGAGAGAGAGAGAGAGAGAGAAAGAGAGAGAGAGAGAGAGAGAAAGAGAGAGAGAGAGAGAGAGAGAGAACAAAAAAGAAAAAGAAAAAGTGAAACGACAATTTTCTCGATCCTTTCTACATAATTCTTTTTTTTCTCTTTTTTTTTTTTTTTTTTTTATCAGGTTCGAGAAGAAAAGCGCGCGAACGAGCGCGTTCGAACATAAATATTATATCGATCGAGACATAAATATATATATCTATATATATATATATATATATATATTTATATTTATATTTATATATATACATATATATATAGAGAGAGAGTAATATTTTATTTCTAACGCGACGAAATATATTACATCGTTCATTATAATACTCTTGACATAAACGAGCATTATACACGATTATTTCAATAAATTCGATCTCTATTACATTTATAATAACAAGATCCTCCCTTTCTCCATCATATATCAACGAATATTAATTAATTAATGATTCAATTGATTAATTAATTAATTATCGTATGTATCGCAAACAATTGTACTTAGAACGTTCAGATAACGTTCTATGCAAGAAACATGTGTATGTACTTTCGTAAATTGCTACTTGCTTCTTCATGTAAATATGTATGTATGTATATTTGTATGTATATATGTATGTATTTATGTATGTATAAATGTTGTATATGGTTATGTATGTATTAATCTACATGTGTGTGTGTATTCACGTGTTATAGTAACTGTAATCAAGACAGTACTCGTACCAAGCACGTTACTGTATTAAAAGGATCATTGATCTATATATTATAAGACGTATTTTTTTTCTTTTTTCTTTTTTTTTTCTTTTTTTAATGTGCAAGATCACAAAGATATCCTCGCACATATCAAATATATTAAATATTTCAGCGCTATTTTTTTAAATATATAAAAAACAAGTAAAGATTTAATTACAAATATTTCTCTTAGTTTGTAAATCTCACTTCGAATATCGACAATTTCGAAGGATAGGTATCGTTATTATTATTATTATTTATTATTTATTATTTATTATTTATTATTTATTATTATTATTATTATTATTATTATTATTAATTTTCTTTTTTTTCTTTTCATTTCTTCTCAAAGGCTTCATACAAGTATTTACAATACTATCGTACTCGATCTTTTTTTATCATTATTATTCCTCTTTTATATATGTGTACATATATATATATTTATATATATATATATTCGCTCTAAAGAAAATGATATATCATCATTTGTTGGAATAACTTCGATCACTTTTTTATCGAGTGAATTAGATGGAAGTATTTCATTATATTTTCATATACATATATATGTGTATATATATATATTTATATGTATATAATATATGTATATATACACACATATATATATATATACATATATTATAAGAGGTATGTATACTATATACACAAAGGTTATAATGTTGTTTAATTCGTGTTTAATCGCGTGTGTGCGTGCGTGCTCTTTTTGGTCGATGATCATCGTCGTATCGGTCTACACCTCTTCGACATACGTTATTAGATTCTAATTAGAAGAAGAAATCACGTTTTATACGACGTTATAAAGTCATAGTACATCGTAAAAGATCGAGATCATTTCGAGATTGAAGAAGCTAATATCTTTCGATCTCGATTATGCTCGTGTTACTAAATTCTTCTATAGAATTAGAGACTACAATTGATCCTAGCTATACGGAAATTAATCGAATGAAAACAAATTTTTTGTGCGAGAAAAAGGAAATATAATAAGTTAATGAATAGATTAAGTAATTAAATCAATCAGTTCGGTAATAAAAATCACATAATTGTATATATATATACGTAATTTTGTTTTCATTAATTATATATATATTAGATCGGTTGAAAAATAATTGCCATTTTTATCATTTATTCGATACGTAAAAGCTGCAATTATTTTTGCATCAATCTAATAAATAAATAAAAAAAAATATATATATATATATATATGTATATATTTATATGCACGTGCGAGAAAATATTAAATTAATAAACAACCATATAGCTAGGTATAATCAAGTTTTCGTAAGAAGAAGAAGAAAGACCGTGTTAAATTAATGCATTTTGGGCTTTAACGACGATCGAAAATCGCATACTAGGAAGAAATGTGGCCCCGGTAGCATGATAGATAAATAGGTGAGGGTCGCATTAAGGTTTTCTTATACAGCGTGCACACTGAACGACCGAGCCTGTGAAAAGGGACTGTGCTACTACCAAAACGTAATTAAGCCAATATGGCCAAGATAGGTAGATAAATAGATTGATAGATAGATAGATAGGTAGATAGATATAGTGCAAAATCTTATCGATCGATCGATCGATAGAACAAAAAATGTTTTCAACAAAAAGAAAAAGAAAAAGAAAAAAGTAAAACTAAAAATAAATAAATAAATAAATAAATAAATAAAGAGGGCTATCTCTTTTGTGGGATGTGCGAATATGATTATATGTATATTTTAGAGAGATAATATATGTGCAGTCAGATCTCGATATAGAAATAATTATCGGAGATAATTCGAGAAATTTCTCAAATCTAAATACATATAATTTATCCTTCGTAGAATTGTTCTAATAATAGAAACGAAGATTAAAAAGAAATATCTCGATTCGATCTCGATCGGATGACTTCGGATGAAATACTAATACACGAGTATTTCGACGATGATATCGATATACAATGTATAGAGCGATTATTTTTATTGGATGAGAGGAGGGGTTGTAAATGAGCCGTGGAATGATCATCCGTTTAAGAAGATATATATATATACATATATTTATATATATATATATATGTATATATGATGTTTATCTTCATTTCAACATTTCAATTCTTATTTTACACGTATGTATTGTATCTATTTATATATCGGCTCGGTTGAAGAATCGGC
>NC_060966.1:5310819-5365819 GCF_910589235.1 Vespa crabro
CACCAAAATCCAAGTTCAGGGTGTACTTACAACGCGACCCTTTGACAAAGTAGACTTTTTTTAATCACAGATAGTTTCTATTATTTTTTATCTTTCTTTTTCTTTCTCTCTCGCTCTCTCTCTCTCTCTCTCTTTCTCTCTCTCTCCCTCTCTCCCTCTCTCTCTCTTTCTTTCTTCCTTTCTTCCTCTCTCTCTCTCTCTCTCTCTCTCTCTCTCTCTTTCTTTCTTTCTTTCTTTCTTTCTTTCTTTCTAAACAATCTGGAATCTCAATTCCGTATTAGAAGTTTCTTATCCATGCTCGATAAGGATGAAGAAGAGAAGTAGAGAGAAGGCCCCAAACTCTCTTAACACTTGACTCTTTGGGACTCTTGGATTCATCAGTTCTGACCGGTCGTGCTGAGCCGGCCCTGTTTTCGGATGACCCCAGTCGCAGCCACCGCCTCCACGATGGCTTTTAGACAAAGATAAAGAAAACAGAGAACATCGGAGTCAGAGCTTTCAGAGATCTTCTTCTTTTTTTTTTTTTTTTTTTTTGTTTAGTTTGGTATTTTTTTTTTATTCTTTTTTATTGTTATTATTTTTATTTTCTTTTTTAAATCTTTTTTCTTTTCTAGGGATTTATTTTTTCCTTCCTTAACACTTGTGTCGCATCTTCCTCGCGTGATTATACAGACGTTACACGTATATTTTTTTTTTTTTTATTAAAATTTTTTACCTGTATATGTATATATATATATACATATACATGTAGTATATAAGATAGTATTAAGCTAGTCAAGTAATTTCTTTTTAATTTCATATATATATGTGTATGTATATATATACGCGCGTGCGCATCACAGCTGATTTGAGTTGTGTTAGTCTGGCGTGGCTCTAGAACACACGTGGACTTAGAGGTGGTATATATGATATTGTAAATTTGAATCGTCCAGAATATTTCTGGACAAGACAATAAAATGAAGTGATTATATGAATTAAAAAAAGAAAAAAGAAAATAAAATACCGTGGATTTGGCACGATCACGTTTTCTATATAGTGTATATAAATATATATATATATATATATATATATTTAATAAAAAAAAAAAAAGGAAGAAAGAAACCCTATAAACTAACTTCAAATCCACTCGTGTGTCCCGTGTGAGCCTATAATGGACAAGTAGTAGAGAGCGTAGCGTGCACGAGAGTTAAGCTTTTTCTTCTTTTTTTTTTTTTTTTTTTAACATTAACATCTCTTACATGTATAATAATAATAATGATTACTATTATTATTTATTTATTTATTTATTTATTTTTTTTTTTTTTTTTTTATTATAAAATAAAGAAATATTGACGCGAAAGAACGCGAAAGAGATCTTCAAGCGGATCTCTCAATTAATTTTTTCTACTCTTTCGTTCGAGAGAAAAAAATGATTCGAATTGAGAAAAAATTCGTTTCCGTTTATATGTATATATAAATATTTCTTTTTTTTTTGCAAGAAATAAAAAAATAAAAAACTAAGGATTATTGAGAACGTTTTTAAGAAACTAACAGGAAAGAAGGTCATCGCGGCCCGGTCTCTCTATCTTTCTCACACTGCGATGGATACACGTTTGTTGTGGCATAAAACGTCGCTGAAAAAAAAAAACATAAAACGTCAGGTCGACGAGTACCAAAAAGAAAAGAAAAGAAAAGAAAAGAAAAGAAAAGAAATTGAGACGATCAGAGAAGAGAAAAAAAGAGATGCAATTATTATCTCTCAAGATTATCGACGTTGTTAAAATTCACTTATCCTTTTCATACGTAAATTATTATATAGTGTGGGGCAAAAGTTCTTTAAAAAAAAAAAAAAAAAAAAAAAAAAAAGAAAAAAAACAAAAGAAAATGATAAAATAAGACAATTACTCCTCTTGGAAATTTTTTTTCGAGATTTTCCCTTTAGCAGCTAATTTTCTTTTTCAGATCGTAAAATTACGGGCCTATGAAGTTTTTTTTACGATCTGAATCATACAAAAAAAAATTAGGCCTTAAAAAGTTTCGGAAAGAACCAATTGAATTTGTATCACCTAAGAACTTTTGGTCCATCCAATATAATGAGACGATACTAAAAATATTGCATTATTTTTTCATATGCATATACGTTCAGTTTTTCTATTTTCGTACGTACATATGTGTATGTGTCTGTATTTCTGTGTGTCTGTGTATATATATATACGTGCTTCTAAATACATTGAATATATATATATATATACATACATGCAGTAGCTATTATATTACCGACATAATAAAAAGACAGCTGTGATTTTTGACAGAAAAAGAACAGAGAGAAAAAAAAAATATAAAAAGACACATTGTCTGAGTATTTACAAAAGTGGTAATAAACCTAAATAAATAAAGAAGAAAACAAAAAGGAAAGACGAAAGAATTCCAACATCGAAAGCGTTTTATATAACAAGAGATATGTCTATAATAACAAAAAAAAAAAAAAAAAAAAAAAAAAGAAAGAAAGAAAAAAAAAACAACAACAACAACGTGTACGTACATATATTACAAAATAATTGACAATTCGTCGCATGTCTAAGCTCATTCATATTCATCTAATACAATTAGCCGTACGAGCATCCTTTAAAAAATTAAAATAAAATAAAAAATAGAAATCTACGAACTATCGCGCTGATTTTCTTGGAAGTATTTGCGAATGATAAAATTTAAAAATTAAAAAAGAAAAAAAGACAAGGAAAGATAGAAGAGATGCGTGCATGCCAACGTTCTATTACGTGCAATCCCGAAGATAACGAAGATGAATACAGATATAGGTATTACCAAAGAGGAAGAAAAGAAAAGGAGAGAGATAGAGAGAGAGAGAGAGAGAGAGAGAGAAGAAAATAAATAAATAAATAAATAAAAAGAAAAGGAAAAGGCAGAAAATTGAAAGAAGGAAAAGAAAAAAAAAACAAATAAAGACAGAGAAAGAGAGAGGTAATATGAAATGAAATAAATAAAGAAAAGAAAGGGATGCAGCGATGCGCGCACGAAGGAAAAGGTTTTAAGTTACCTCTTGGCTCGTGGCCGTAGTAACTCTCGTGATGGGCACCTGAAGTATTAAAAGAAGAAAGTGTTGTATGTTAGTAGACGGAAATAGGGAATTTCGTTAGAGAATTTTGAGTTGACTACAAGAAAAAAAAAAAAAGAAAAAAATTGGGAAACAGAAAAAAAAAAGAAAAACTCCCTGCCAAAGAGTTTCAAGATAGTTTGATGAGGACGAGGGCGAGGAGAAAGGTCGAGGAAAAAAAAGGGTCCGGTTAACGATTTCCCTTATGAAAAAATTATTACGTTTTTAAACGATTAATATTTGTATATATTATATATATATATATATATGTATATAATGCAGAATGTCGACGACTGTTTCTGCCCATGAATCGAAATTTTTTTTATTTTTTCTTTTTCTTCTGATTTATTCTAACGATAGGCACTCGAGTCTACTCAATTTCTATGTCGTCGAATATACGTAGACCGACTTCCTGTTGTTAGCTCTTCGATGCACGACAACAAGAAGAAGTTGGGATTAATGATTTTAAAGAAATCAAAAAAAAAAAAAAAAAAAAAAGAACAAGAAAAAATCTTGAAATTGATAAAAGAAGTTTATACGTTAAATAAATTCGAGTGCCGCCGACATTGATTTCTTTTTTTTTTCTTCGATAAAAAAAAAAAAAAAAAGAACAGAAAAAGAACAAAAGAAAGAAAGAAAAAAGATCTATGGATTCAAGGATCATTCGATTTTGTTCCATTATATATAAATATATAATAATAAGATACCTACCTGGTGTTACGCGAGGAGTTAAAGCGTCGACCGGTGCATCAGGTGCAGGCATTGCACGTGGCACCGTTGCAATTACCGGAGGATGGGTAGCTCTCCAATAAGCTTCGAGATATTCGGCTACATGCTCGCAAGCATCCTCCAATTGATTTTCATCGAGGATCACGTCGAACATTTCCGGCGGACATTGCGCCAATTTTTCTGCCGCCACCATTTGAACGTTTAAATGCCTGATCTGAGATTTTCCACGGGTTTTGATCAACCTTTGCAGGACCTTGGGCGATGAGATCTTCAAATATACGATTGTAGGTGCCAAACTGGTTTTCGCCAATTGCGATGGATGATTGATCGTGTCACAATCCAAGACTACCAACTAAAATAAAAAAAGGAAAAAAAAAAAATATATATATATATATAGATATAGATATAGATATAGATATGGATAGATAAAAAAAAAAATAATTTTTAGATAACCAATTACGGATTTTAAATAATTAACCTGAAGCGTCCTCGCTAGCTCGAAGATCCTCTCGATCTCCGTTTGAACCTCTGCCAAACAACTACTTCTACTTGTCGATCTTTCCATGATCGCTCTTTTGGTGGGATTGTTTAGTAATGATCTTTTTGCTAATGAGATATCAGCCATCACCCTTGTTATAATAATCCTATATAAAAACATAAATGAAATTAATAAGAATGAAAAAGAGGGAGAAAAAAAGAGAAAGAGAGAGAGAAAGAAAGAAGAAGAGGAAAGAGTACGTTCGAACGATATCTATTAAGAGAAAAAAAAAAAAAGAAAAACAGATTTTCATGATAGTATCTCATACCTTCCTTCGAATCGATGCTTCAAAAAGTCGAAAAGTGCTTTCTGCATCATGTCCGTCACCTGATAACCCTTGAGAGATGGTCCAACGAGGACAACAGGCCTCATAGAAGGTACAACGTCGTAAGGTGTTGTTGGTTCCTGAAAGAAAAAAAAAAAAAACAAAGAAATAAATAAATAAATAAATAAACAACCGACATTAAATATTGTTAAAAATAAACAAACAAAAATGTCATTCATTCTTCAAAGGGATACGACAGATTCGATTGCACGTGATTAGTTCAATTCTAATATAGTAATCACATCTAAGGACGTACAAGCAAATGCATGATCGGATCAATTTTTTGTTTTTCTTTTTTCTTTTTTTTTTGGGGGGGGGGGGAAGAGAGTACAGAAGGAGACATTTATGGATATAAGAATTAAAGATTTTTGTCGTTCGATTTACCGGCTTCTTGAAGAAATTCTTTCGTTTTTCTTTAGCCGGAGGTGTTGTCAAGGTTGCCTTTCCCGGTCTCACGTTTCCAACGCTATCGTTATCGTCACCTATTCAGAAAAAGAAAAAGAAAGAAAGCAGAATATTTTTAAATTATTCCCAAATTATCAATCTTCTTTTTCTTCTCTTTCTTCTTTTCTTTTCCCTTTTTTCTTTTTTTTTTTTTTTCTTTTCTTCTTGGTAAGAGTACTCGAAAGAGTCCCTCTGTCTCCAATTGAAAAAAAAAAAAAAAAAAAAAATAAAAAATAAAAAAAAAAGTAAATAGAAAAAGAAAAGAAAAGAACCATAATCAAATAAGCTTAGAAACGCTTGCTTGCTTTGGTGCATAACTAATACCTAAATTCATCATACGCTCGCTATCATAGCAGCAAACTACCAAGATTCAGCTACATCTATTTTCAATGGTAAAGAATCGCGAGGGTGTTGAGTAAATTCTTGTGTCCGTTTATGTGTATTTGTGTGTGTGTGTGTGTAGGTGAGTGGGTGGGTGATTAGTAGGGTGATTGTTGACGTTTTTATGTATGAGTGTGCGTGTGCGTGTACGTGTCGATTCTTTTCTCTGTGAAAGTGAAAGATTAACGTCTAATTCAAGCCTGATTGAACTCGATCGGTGCTACGAAAAAGCTGAATTGGATTAATAGACTTTTGATTAAAGAAAAAAAAAAAAAAAAAAAAAAAGAAAAAATAATAATAATACTATTCACCTTTCGAATTCGTCGTAAATATATATGTATATTAATTTTTTTTCTTTTTATTTTCTTCTTAATTTTTCTTTTTTATCAATAAATATCTTTTCATTGAGAGATAATTATTTTTGATTAGAATTATTTACGACGAACTCTCTCTTTCTCTCTCTCACTCTCTCTCTCTCTCTCTCTCTCTCTCTCGATCGAATTCATAACATTCGCATGATCATGCAACTCGATGGTCGTTTATTAACTAAACTCCATAACTTTTTCTTTTGAATAGTGCGATGAATGAAATGTTACGATTTGCAAGGTAAGAAAGCCTATGAGAGAAAAATTGGGATCCAAATTGTAATGTATTTATGGATACGTGTAACCATTGTCTATATATATATATATATATATAATATTCGTATTGTGCATGTGTACGTGTAAATAATAAAAGCCATTGCGTGTAAAACAAATTGTGTGTGTGTGTATATATATATATATATATCTTCTTTAAGAAAAAAAGAAAAAAAAAAAAGAAACGTAAAAAGAACGAAAAATAAATAAAAAAAAAAAAAAAAAAATGATGTGTTTAGAGATAAAAAGGGTTTATCAAACGAATCGTGTGCTTCACGTGTGATCACTATGTTTCCTATAGCGTGTCAATTTTTTTGGTGTAAAATTTCAGACAATACTAATTGAAAGTTTTGAAGGGAAAATACTTAGGATTTTTGTTTCTCTCTCTCTCTCTCTCTCTTTCTTTTTTCTCTCTTTCTATCTCTGTCTTCCTTCCTCTTTCTCTCTCTCTCTCTCTCTTTCTTTTTTTATCTCGAAAACGTATGATTTTGTTCAAGGACGGTGTCCCATCTGATCCCGGTAATCACGTGGCCGTCTGAATCTCGGTCGTCAGGATCAAAAAAGAGCCAGTGCCGAGAACAGGCACACCCGGTAGATAGACCGTGGATTTCAGGGGGAAAGAAAGAAGGACGTGCTAGGATACCTGGTGTAGGTGGCGTGGAACCACGTGAAGGCATACCACTCTCGCCAAGGTTCCCTGAAGACCCTCCTCGTGCTGAATAGAGACCTTTTGTACCACGTGCTGCGCTAGCCTGCAATCTCAGTGCCTCTAATTTCACTGGGGATGGTATAAAACCGACGTCACAATTTTCTTTCACGAGCCTCCCGATCCACCAGTTGTTGTCATACTTTTCCTAAATATTATATAATTATTATATATATATATATATATGTGTGTGTGTGTGTGTGTGTATGTATGTGTTTGCGTGCGCGCGCACACACGCGCGCGTGTCTATGTGTGTGTTGGTGTATGTATATATGTATGTACATATAAAGAGACATATCTATAAATATGTATATATATATTATCATTGAGTTTTATTATATTAGATATGTATTTCTTATTTATTACTCTTTTATCATTATCTTTTCCTATCGTTCATAAGTATGATACTTATTCATAAATATTAGAATTATTTTCTATTAATATTGGAAATTATTTAAATACATTGTCTCGGTTTTTATTGTAATATATTTATCTTGATTATTATTATTATTATTATTATTATTATTTGTGTGTAAATGTTATTAACGTTGATACTTTTCTATATTTTTTTTTGTATGTTTTCTCATCGTTCATGACTTTTTTATTCATTTTCTTTTGCCCTAAATAATAACGTTATAATTATTTCGTAAGTAAGAGCATTTCTAATCCGCGATTTATAACATCGTGTTATCCCTTTTTTCGGTCTTATCTTATCGTGAAGATGAGAAAGACGAGAGTAAGTATTAAAGCAACGACGTGGAAACGTGCCAAAATCGATTTTAACATAGCTGGAACTTCTTCCTATTTCTGACGTAAGAGAATCACTATACTATCTCACTTTCGACGAATTCTCCGAGAAGAAGAGTGTGATATAAGTCAAATCGTAAAGTAAAGAAAAAATAAAAAAAAGAAAGAAAGAAAGAAATATATTTCTAATATATTTTGACGCGTCGAAAAGGAAAACATAAAATAAGAAAAACAAGAAAAAGAAAAAAAAAAGAAATCGATTTTAACACGACTTTCCTTCGTCCTAATTTCTTTTACGATAAAACATCTTCGAGAGTATGATGAGTCAAATTAAACGAAAAAAAAAAAGAAAAAAAATATATATATATACATCTAATATTTCTACGAAAATATATTAATTATTTTCTTCTTCTTTTTTTTTTTTTTCTTCTTTTCTTTTTCTTTACCTTGATGTGCAAAAATTCTCGGACCTCGAAGCTAACAGCCGAGCCATGGACAGGCGAATCATCGTCGGCAGATCCGTCATAGCTCACGTTTGTCCGCACTGCGAACGCTACCGGTTTCGTCTAAAAATATCAAAACACACAATTCAATAAGTGATTTATAAAATAAAACAAAAAAAAAAAAAAGAGAGAGAGAGAGAAAGAAGAAAAAAGAAGGAAGAAAAATTTAATTAATAGTTAAAAAAATTGGAGAAACTTAATAAGAAAAGTTTTATAAGTATATTTATTCTGTCATTCCATCTTCAATCGAATGTATTTCGATCGATTTAATCGTAGATCGACATGTACATACGTACGTGATACGGAGCATACCCGTTAGATTTATATTAGACGATTATTATCAAGCAACATGACATAAACAGGTATATAATATATATATATATATATATATTGATCATAAGGATCATACGTTTTTCTTCTTTATTACATATCCGTCTAAGCTCTCGTTAAATCTAAAATTATCTTGTCAGAGAAAATTATCGTTCGTGATAACAGGAAAAATGTTTCTGTCTTTTATTTCGTTTCTTTTTTTTTTTTTTTTTTTTATTAAAAAGTAAGAAGAAGAACAAGAAGAAGAAAAAAAAAAAGATAGAAAACAAATCTCTTTTTCTTTTTTTCGTTTTTTTTAAATTTAAAAAACAAAAAAGAACCGATCGATCGAGATAATATACGTAGATAAGGAAAATAAAAGAAGAGATAAAAAGAATAAATAGATCGGTATTAGTTTCGTGTTTAAGATCGATGGATGATCGTCTAAACGCTAGAACGCACATTGCATAGACAACTAACAATAACAATCGTTTGATAAAAAAAAAAAAAAAAAATAAAAGAACGATAGATGCTCAGCTAGTCTCTTCGTTCTTTTTTGCGACCGACCGTCCTGGAAGGTCGTGTACCGTCAATCAATATCACCTTCTATCTCTCTCTCTCTCTCTCTCTCTCTCTCTCTCTCTCTCACTCTCTCTATCTATCTATCTATCTATCTATCTATCTATCTTTATCTATCTCTTTTTTTCTCTCCTTTAAGCTGATTGATCGAGTTTAGGTTCTCTCTCTCAACATTTTTTTTTCCCCTCTCCAACGTTGCTCCTCTTATTTCCTTTCTCTCGACATCGACGATGATCCTTTCCGATTTTATACTCTTTTGTCTTCAAGAAAAAAGAAAAAAAAAAGAAAAAAAAGAAAAAAAAGAAAAGATAAAGAAAAGAAGGAAGAAAGAAAAGAAACATTTTCACGATTATTTCGACATTCCCTCTCTCAATGTGTTATTACGAAATAGCTTTTAATGATTATCGTTATGAGAGGGACGGAGAATGAAGGAGAAAAAAATAAGGGAGAAATTATTTCATTCGTTTGTTTGTTTGATTCTCTTTTTTTTATGGGGGTAAGATATCCTAAGCAATATCGATGTAGGATATTTGAACAAAGACGATCGATATTTTCTTTCTCTCTTTCTTTCTCCCTTTTTATTTTACATTATCACGATAGAAAGAGAGAAAGAGAGAGAGAGAGAGAGAGATAGAGATAGATAGAGAGACGTATGATGCAACTTGAGAGAGAGAGAGAGAGAGAGAGAGAGAGAGAGAGAAGAATATGAAGCAAACTAAAACATATTATAAAGGACAAATAACTCACCCTGGCTTTTTCAAGTTGATTAAGGGCCTGCCTCTCTTTCTCACGTCGTAAGTTCTCCTTCTCCTCGTCCAGCGAGAGATCCGAGCTCGGCTGTGAGTAGTTCGAGTCCGCCGAGCCCTTTAAATCAACAGATAATTGTTTTGTATTATTTTTATTTTGTTTTGATCTTCTCTTCATTTTATTTATTTTTATCTTTTCCTTTTTTCTTTCTCTCTCTCTCTCTCTCTCTCTCTCTCTCTCTCTCTCTATTACTTTTTTGATTTTTGATCAATATAACGCATCTTATGCTGACCTGACGATATGAAATAACATTGGTGTTAGGTTGCAATTGTGTCGTCGAAAAGAAAAAAGAAAAAAAAAAAAAAGAATGCTCACGAAGCAAGGGTGCTTTGGACGAGATGAAAAAAAGAAGCTTCGTCGAAGCATTTCGAAAGCTTCAAAAAAAAATTTCTCAAGGTTACGCTTCAAACAACTAAGTATCATCGAGCGTTAGAGAAGAAAAGAAAAAGAAAAAGAAGAGAGAGAGAGAGAGAGATAGAGAGAGGAAAAAATAAATAATATCATCGATCATCGATTTTCGATTCAAGATCAATACGATATTATGATCTTTATGATCGATGTACGAAGAAAAAAAAATCAATGAATACTTATGTTAAGAGATAATAAATGATAAATAAATTGCAATAATCATTATCATTAACGATATCGTATTTTATTATATTCGAAGAAATTCAACGATGATCTATTTTTCCTATAAGAAAAATATACAAACTCGAAGTTGAACTTGGAGAAATTATAGAGAGCGAAATAAAAAAAAAAAAAAAAGAAAGGAAAGAAAAAAAGAAGAAGAAGAAGAAGAAGGAAAAAAGAAAAAAGATAAAAAAGATATACGAATGTTATACAGTATCAGATAGAAAAAGAAAAAGAGACTTTTCTCAACAGGGTATAATATATACGATATGTCGGTAGGTACTATATCATGATTTACAAGACGCATACATCTAATAATCTGTCATCATTATTTATTGGGTTACATTGGATATTTTACGGGCACGTTTGGAACATTATAAAGAAACATTTTTAAAATTTGACTTTATGATACCTTTTTAATTAGCGATTAATTAGAGTCCCCTGTTGTTTTTGTCTCTTCTTATTTCTCCATTTTTGTTGTTGTTGTTGTTGGTTTTTGTTATTTTTTTCTTTCTCTCTTTTTTTCTTTTTTTTTTTTTTTTTTTTACGAACCTAAGACGCGATTTACGACGTCTCATTGTGCGATTTATAGGATTTATACGCATCCGTCCAATACGTCACGTTTATTTTTTCAACGAATTATACGTACGATATATATTAACAAATATATTGTGAACCAGAAGGTTAATTTTGAAAATTTACATGATTCCAAACTTAATTAATGATTAATTAAATTCAGATTTCTTTTTTTTCTCTCATGACACATGATAAAATATGATTTACATTGTCGTATTGATTTACAACATATACGAGTATCTGTCATTTATTATTCTTTCGACATTTTACAAATACGTATGTATGACATGAAAACATTCTAAAATTAATACGATATATATTAATTAAAAATTAATCTTTAAAAGCGTGTTATAATGTATCAAAAAGAACAATTTCATTGCCAATGGAATATATTCAATGAAATCTTCATTAAAATTTTCATACAATCTTACCTTAAAGATATTACAAATTGTCGTATGATTACGTTCTTTCTATTACTTTTACATTATCATCTAATCGAAATCATTTAATCATCGATCGTTAATTATATGTAAGAGCATGTCTATAGAATTTCAAGGTCATTAACAATTCATTAGCCTACTCACCTTAATATATTTTTATTTGTTCTTATCGAAAAGCGAAAGATAAAATAAACTTTGAGAGAGAGAGAGAGAGAGAGAGAGAGAGAGAGAGAGAGAGAGACAGAGAGAGATAAAGAGAATTATTAGAAAGAGATAAAGAGATATATATATATAGAGAGAGAGAGAAAGAAAAGTATGAAAAGAATAGTCTTCGTCTTTCCTCACCTCGACGAGACGAGACGAAGGAGCTTTCCATAGAACGAATTTACTCGGTCGGGGGGTCGTAGCCATGCCAACGGCCTTTGCTTACCCCTCGCATACCCACCCTTCTACCCCCCTCCCCTTTCCATCGCGTATAACTAGTCTCTGTATTTCTCATGTATATGTGTCTCCTTCTTCATGCTTTCGACGGACCACACCATAGTCTAGGATCACACTACTATTACTATCCATCAAGACCTTCTTCTCGCAATCAGAATAGAACGTAAGCAATTTCTGCATTCGCATGCGTCGAAATTCGAAGGAGATACTTGAATGGAAATAACTCGAGTATTTTATTCAATCTATGTATATATTATTTTACCCCCACACACACACACACACACACATATATATATATGTTTCTGTGCGTGCGTGTGGATGTATGTGCGTGTGTATGAAATATATATGTATATATATATATATATATATATATATATATATATATATATATATATATGTATTTTTGATGAGGGAAAGAGAGCTAGAACTTTTTCAGTATGTATATTCTTTAGCCAATTTAAACATAAGCCAATGGAGTCGTTGTTTCCAATGGATATCAAATTTACTTTTATGTCGTTTACGTAGTCAGAATTATTTTTAACAAATTAAAATAGAAATTTATTACGAATGAAAAAGACTTTCTATTTCGAGAATCTCACAAAATTTGTAAATATTAGTGATAGAACATAAGACGTCTTATAGGATTTAAAAATGGGGAGGAATACCTAACAATGCCGATGTTTCAATAATTGTATTAGAAGATTACGTACAAGCTTTAAATATAACTATCGACCTTTTCGATCATTTATTTATGCCAATAGAGAAATTGTACAATGACTTTCAAGGAGATTTCTCTCTCTTTCTCTCTCTCTCTCTCTCTCTCTCTCACACACACACTCTCTCTCGTTCTCTCTGCATCTTTTATCTTTTATGCAGTAAAGAAATTCTTTGAAAACTCTTAGTTTGAGGGTTATTATCTCAAGGACAAAAAAGATATATATCTTACAATGTCGACAAAGTGCATATAATTTGTCGCACGGTTTAACGCTTGGTAAAGTAAACAGCAATGGCTCCGTATGATAAAGAAAAAGCGATAAGGATATAAAGGATTTCGAGTTTGCGTTGCCTTTTTTAATATGCTCCGTCGATTTTACTTTACGCAAGATTTAGCTAATGTCTAACTATATAATGAAGATGATTATCGATCGATTATGTTCTATTTAAAGAAACTATAGAATTATTCTTGTTGTCATTGTCGTTGCTATCGTCGTCGTCGTCGTTGTTGTTGTTGTTGTTGTTGTTGTTGTTGTTATTATTATTATTATAATCAATATTATTGTTGCTGTTTGAGCTGTGCGTGGACGAGCACGTGCGCGTGTATTCTTTTGCTACTTTCTTTCTTTTTTCTTCTTTTTTTTTCTCTGTTTTATTTTTGATTATTTTTTTTCTTCTTGTTTTTTCTTTTGAATTCTCTTTTTATCCTCTTATTATTATTATTATTATTATTATTATTATTATTATACGAATAAAATACGATTTAATGGATAAACATGTCTAATATACCTGAGTGAACAGCTTGTTGTAGCCTGAATTGTGCTGATTGTATCCGATCATCGCCAATGTAATCGACGAGGCTTCGATATTTTTCCTCTCGTCGTCACTGGTTCGTTCGTAGAAGAAGAAAGAAAACGAAGAAACAAGAAAAAAAAGAAAACAAAAAAAGGAAAAAAGAAAACGAAGGAGGTAGGAAAAAGGATAGAAGGAAAGAAAGGAAAGAAAAAGTGAAAAGAAAGGAAGAAAGAAAGAAAGAAAGAAAGAAGGAAAGAAAGAAAAGAAAGAAAGAAAAAGAAAAAGCGAAACAAAAATGCAACGACAAAAAAAGCTCAAATTCTACGCATGCTACCGCATTGCGTTTTTTTTTGTCTTTTCTTTCTTATCTTTTTTTTTGTTTTGTTTATTTCTCGTTCGTTGCAATTTACAAGGACGAATTTCTCTCCTCGATTTCGATCCTTCTTCTGCGAACCTCCCCCTTTTTTTTTTTTTTAACGATGCTACGCCATTACGACGAGTATTTTGCGCCGATGAATAAATATTTTATTTGTTTCTCCTTTCCCTTTAGACACTTTGCTCCTTCGACTTTTTCCGTTTTCTTTTGCAAGCCATCCAAAATGACACTTGGATTGTTAATTCGAAAGATTTCCCTTAATCCGATAATTCATTTTTTTCGTTAACATTACTTTCATTTAATCCCTGTCGCGTGAAATTTTATTACGTATTAATTATTTAATTTAATATTAATATAGATTATCGTTCGTTCGTTCGTCATTTATTTTCTTTTTTTTTTTCTTTCTTTCTTTTTTTTCTTTTTTTCTTTTTCCCTTCTTTTTTCTTCTTTAAAAACGCCAGTGAATCATATTACGAAGATTAATCAAGTTAGAAAAGAAAAAAGAAAAAGAATCTTTTATCATAAGTAATGAAAAACTGTCTCACATGTAGACGATGATCGTAAACGTCTTTCTTTCTTTCTTTCTTTCTTCCTTTCTTTCCTTTTGTTTCCTCTTTTTCTTTTTTTTTCTTTTCTTTTCTTCTCTTTTTTTTTTTTTTGTTTCTTTACTATCACGTCTACCCCCTCAAATGAAGCTCAGAGACCAATTTAGATTTATGTCGGCTAGGAGGGTGCCACGCTGGCGCCTGTTTATCTGTGTAACCCCCTTAACATGAAATTCCTATGGATTAAAAGGATGATAAACCAGAGGTCATCATAATTCTATGATATATAAATTATTTTCCCGAGGGTCAGATTATTTTAATTGGCGAGAATTTTGTTTATAAAAGAAAATTAAACGAAAGAAAGAAAGAGGAACAAAGAAAAAAGAAAGAGAGAGAGAGAGAGAGAGAGAGGGAAATATATATATATATAGTATATTTAAAAATTGTTGAACATTTAGTTCTTTTCTTTTTCTTTAAGGTTTCCTCGATTTAAAAAGCGATCCTACTGTCCCACGCAGGCAATTATGTTAAGCGCAAGCTTAGACGGTTCATTAGCAGTACAGGGTCACCAGTACTTCACTATTATTTTGTTTCTTTTTAATTTATTTCGATAATAAGAAAATAAAAGAAAGAAAGAAAGAAAGAAAGAAAGAAAGAAAGAAAGAAAGAAAGAAAGAAGGAATGAAAAGAAATAAAAAAAGAAAAGAAACAGAAAAAGATATTACCTATATATACCTCTTCTATTATCTAGATTGCATCAACGTTATCTTGAAAATCGAAGTGTCCATGTATGCTCTGTGTGTGTGTGTGTGTATACGAACGAAGGACAACGAATAGAAAAATGAAATTAGAGTAACAGACTCGGGCAAGATTGTCACGCGAATCCCTGATCGCTTGGCCTGGATAATTAATTAATTCTATGGGAAAACGCAAATGTATCTTTTACAAGAATATATACAGTTGTTATTTCGTCCTTTTTTAATTTTAATCGACTCGAGTCGAGTTTTTATTTCTGATCAAGAGAAAAAAAAAAAAAGGAAAAAGAGAGAAAAGAAAAGAAAAAAAGGATACAAAAAGAAACAAAAGAATTAATTAATCAGAACGATATGTATAAGTATGTCACTAATAAGATTGAAATTAAGTTTGATATCGATCGACTTAAAGTGATCGGCTTGCAGATGTATCATTTAACAATAAAAGAAAAAGAGAGAAAAAAGAAAAAGAAGAAAGAAGGAAAAAGAAGCACTGAGATCACACAAAGGAAAGAAATCTCACTTGGACTGATCTCGGAAGCAGACGTCGAAAGAGCGAAAGGGCGCCTCGAGTAAGAGCTGCATAGACATCCGGAAAGGGGTCAACGACACAGTGCCATCGTACTCTTACTCTCTCTCTCTCTCTCTCTTTCTCTCTTTCTCTCTCTCTCTCTCTCTCTCTCTTTTTACGTCAACTTTGGCTAGCACGTTGCCCTTACAACATAGCGGTCAATGATTCACCGGCGTTCTGAAGACTTATTACAAACCTTATCAACAATCTTATTCAAAGACTAAAAGCTTCCTATTGAGAGGAAAAACAAGAGAAAAAAAGGAAAAAAAAAAAGAAAAAAAACGGCATGGAAAAGAAAGCAAAAAAGAGAAGAAAAAACGACGAAAGGACTGATAAAACTATATGTTTAGAAACTGTTAAACACTTCAGATTCAAGTTAAACGATTTGAGTTTTAATTTGGGTATAACGACGTAACAAACGTTAGCAAAAAGAGTCGACGATCAAATTAGTCAACCGATCAGACGGCTGTTTCTCCGCGTACTGAGACTGACTGAGACAAGACACGAGCTCTGAGATCAGTGCCGGCTCGTTGCTACCACCACCAACACAACCACCACCAACATCAACACCAATTCCAACACCAGCAATAGCACCAGCACCAGTACTTGCACCAGTGCTTGCACCAGCACCAGCACCAGTAACAGTAACAGCACCAGCACCAGCTCCACCACCACCAACACCACCACCAGGCAACGTGGATCTCGTTCTTCCTGACGAGGGTCGCTTGATACATCATATACACTGGCTGGGTGTCGTTTGAGGTTCACGATTCTACCGCAAGGCGGCGTACGGTATAGAGGAAGCCGGACGACACCCCCGTAACTATATCGATCCACAACCCCTTCCTTCTCTTCCCCTCTAAACCAACCCCCAAGACACTCCAGGCCACTGCACTCGTAACACCAACGTGCTTTTCTGTCTCTTCTTCTTTACACTTTCTTTCTTTTCTTTCCTTCGTTTTTCTTCTTTTTTTTTTTCTTTCTTTTCTTCCTTTACTCTTTCGACGGTCTCTCTTACATCGAGTAAGTTTTTTCGTTTTTTGTTTTTGTTTGCTTTTTCTTTTTCTTCTTTTCTTTTTTTTTTATATGTAGAACGATCCACAGATCATTTATTTTTTTTCTCTCTCTTTCTCTCTCTCTCTCTCTCTCTCTCTCTCTCTGTTTTCGTTTATGGGGTGATCGTTGAGAAGTAATAATAAAAATACTGAGAAGATCAGTAAGGATCATTTAAGGTGTGCACGATTAACGCGAAAATTGTTCTTTTAAATCGATCTAGATCATTATTGTAAGATAACACTTCGAATATAAATAATAAGAATTAGCTGGAACGATTACTTTAGATCGTTTGCTTTTTTGTTCTGTGTGTCCTGATAAAAAAAAAAAAAAAAAAAAAAAACAAAAAAAAACAAAAAAAGAAAAGTGGCATAGATATCGTAAAGCATTTTTAAATGTTAATAAAGAAGTGACAACGATAAAGAAAAATAATATATCGATTCTGATAAATTTTAATTAATTAATTTCGTACGATTGACAAATATTGATATTTAAAACGTCTAGATGATGATATGTCAAGAAACGATAAATAAAAAAGTTAGGCGAATAAAGAGAGGATCACGGATAGAACGAACGGGGAACGTCAATTATGAAGTAGGAAAAATCAATAGGACGTAAATAATTTAATGAGACACGAGAACACAACGACGGAAGCCGTATATACATATACATATATATATATATATATATATATATATATATATATATACATACACATGTACACCCCTATACATAGATATCTATATATGAATATATAGCCCAAAGAGGGTTTACTTTGAAATTATGTTTCAAGAGAGCCTTCTTTTTCTTTTCGTTTTCTATTCTTTCTCATTTTTCTTTCTTTTTTTTTTTTTTTAAGTTATTCTATCTTAAACTTTCGTTCACTTAGGTCAGTTAAATAATCGTGAAAGTATGCACGATACGTCAACAAAGGGTGCAGTCCTCGTGGCCGATCGCCACGTTGTAAGCTTCCTTGAAATATAGGTCGAGTTATGTAGGTCAAACGAGGGTGCGTACGCGTCTACAATCCCACCCCATCTCGAACCCCTTCCCCCATTTCCACCCTTATTCTCACTCCCCTCTTCCACGCCCACCCTCTATTACCCTCTCTCTCTTTCTCTCTCTATTTTCTTTTTTCTCTCTTTTCCTCTTTCTTCCTTTCCCTCTGTAGACTTTGGTACAATGAAGAAAAAAAAGAAAAGAAAAGTTAATCAACCCTACGATCCTATTATCCCAACGATCGAATCGAATGATTGTCATTCATTCTTTATCTTACGATTTTTACAATTCCAAATAAATTTTCTTCTCTCTTTTATTGTTCGTTTGTTTCTCTTTGTTTTTCGTTAACAATTCCAATTGAATGTTCCAAAGCGTGAAATATTATTATCATTCTTTTTTTCTCTTTCTTTTTCCTTCATATTTCCGAGGAAGAAACAAATGTCAAAATCATAATTTTGCTTTATCATTATTATTATTATTATTATTCTTTTTTTTTTTCTTATTTATAATGAAAATATATAATTTCTCTCGTACGTTTTAATTTCCGCACGGATGAAAAATTTATATTTTACGTATTTTATTTAGTAAAGTGATTGATGAAAATAAATGCGAATAGTTTCTTTATTTCTATTTCTTTTTTCTACTTTTCTCTTTTTTTTCATTTTTTTTTTCTTTTTCTTCTTTTCTCAAAACATTAAATACGATTTCAGAGATTGATTTGTAAAATGTTTTAATATTACGGACACGTTCTGAGGGAATGAAATATTTTGTTCTTTTTGCACTTTTTTTATATATTATCACGTATCAAATAACATTTGGTGCGTTCTTTCGGTATTTTCCACACGGTCGATCACACGTGTGTAACGGACGAACAAAAATAAATTTGAAGTGCATCGTTTCCCCGTTCATCTTAAAACGGCGCATGCTCTCGTTCATACGTTGACTCGTGCCGATCGAATTCTTCGTGACATCCTTTTGTAACGTACGTGTCATTGTTTAATCGATAATCGATATAGAGAAAGAGAGAAAGAGAGAGAGAGAGAGAGAGAGAGAGAATAATTTAGTTGGAGAGGAGTGAAAAGTTAATAATAAAAAAAAATTAATAATAAATTTAATGGCGTATATATCGTAAAATAATTTTTATATTTTCTACCTCATTGTCACCACGCATCGTTGATTTTAATAATCTTGGAAGCTCGCGAAACAATTTGTTAGAAAACTTGGCTTCGACGAATATCTAACCGAAGGACAGGACAAACCTATTTTTGTACTAATTTACTATTAATGAATTTCAAGATGGCAAGAAGTAAGTACCTTCAATTAAAATTATTTTCGTGAAAATCTTTATTATTAATTTCCTTTCTAGAGCTTCCAAAGTTCACACACACATATATATATATATATGTGTATATAGTTGAATAGATTAAAATTTATGTTGTCACGTTCTATATTTAATTTTGTGTAGGAAAATTTTCTCACTGGTCCAATAAATATTATAAGTAGAACTAACTTGTAAAAACAAGCCTCTATAATTTAAACTTTGAAATTATAATAGTATTATCAATGTATATTTATATCTTTATTTATTTTATTTCATTTTATTTCATTTAATCGTCATGTCGAAAATCAAAAGATTTTCGTAATTTTTAATAACTCTGAATTATGGTCAGTATAATTATACTAATATATGATATTATTATTATGCTAAAACATAATTTATACATTTAGTATGGTATAAATTATGGTATAATTATATTAATTATACCAATTATGGTTAATTATATTAATTATACTATTATGCTGTATTAAGTAATAAAAACAAGTTTTTATTATGGGACGAAGAAAAATATTTTAAATTAAAAGAGAGAGAGAGAGAGAAGAATGAGAAAGAGACAGAGACAGAGACAGACAGAGAGAGAGAGAGAGAGAGAGAGAGATTTATATTATGATATACACATTAAATTACATAATTATACTGTACCAAGTATAAGTATAAAAGTATAAAAAGAAAAAGGGAAAAAAGAAATTGATTAATACAAAATGAAAAGTAAATAATTGATAGATAAATTGATAAATAGATTGATGAGATATATATTGAGATATACATATATATATATATTGAAAACTTTGATTGTCATTGAATTATTGAAAATAAGGGTTAATTGTGACGTTTACCTTTCTTCTCCCAAAAGCTTTGTAATGTTCTCGTCTCATCGGTTTTCGCAGATGCGCCATTTCCCAGTTGTAGCTTCGTTGAAAAGCAAAGCTCGCGTGTTTTAAGCACGATGAATGAAAGGAAATAGAGATCTCGTGGATGAGTAAAAAAGACGGATGAGAAAATGTGAAATGCTCGAATACAATGTGTCAGATGGTGATACGAGAAGTCGAGGATATACTGAAGTGGACTCGATAATGCTGCTAGAATGCTGCCGTAGAGCTTTCGAATTTGTGGGCCTAAACGAATGAGCTTTCGTCAGCTTCGCAAGTCCATCGACTTCCGGCACGAGCTTGCATAGTGAGTTCTACCTCTCGGCCGCATTTAGCGTTTCTTCTTGTTCTTCTTCTTCTTCTTCTTTTTCTTTTTCTTTTCCTTTTTTTTTTCCTTTTATTATCTCCTTTCACTTTTCTATCAAGTTCACTGTCCTATCGCACACCACACAGTTATTCTTAAACATTCAGAACGATATTTCACTTTTCCACCCGACTTATTTAACTTCAAGTTTCGTAAAATTAATTGTTCCCTTAAATATCTTTTCGAACGCTTTTTACTTCAGTTTATCGAAAAAAGTGAAACAAAGAAATGAGAAGAAATGAAAAATATTTCGCTCTCCTCTTCTCTTCTTTCTTTTTTATCTTTCTTTCATATAAAAAAACATCGAAATCTTTCGAAATCCACTAAGTGCACGTAAAATACAATATATTTCCCTTTTTTTTATTTTTTTCGTTACGAAAATATCGAAACGTTTTATGAGACTTTTCTCTGTCAGAAACAATATTTCCTCTCCCCTAGATATATAGAAAATACCATTGATAATATTTTACGAATCTTTTCTCTGGGTTAGAAAAAAAAAAAAAAAGAAGGAAAAAGAAAATTTCTCTCTTTTCAGGTATAAAGAAAATAATGGACCAATACTGAGATACTTAATAGGAATATATGATCAGAAGAGCGATCCTAATCACAGAGAGTGATTTTCCAGAAAAAGAAAAGAAAAAAAAAAGAGAAAAGAAAAAGAAAAAGAAAAAGAAAAAAGTAAGAAAAGGTAGGAGCAAATTAATGAGCTCTTTCGTCCAATCGACCGATCTTTGGATCGATGCCTGAGGATGAGTGTAACAGTTCGTGACGTCTTTAACGAGAGAGTATATCCAACTTGTTAATCTTTAGCCCTGGCCTTGAGCCGACGACGAATTCCAATTTTTTTTTCTTTCTTTCTTTTTTTTTTTTTTTACGTACTTCTTATAGTAAAATAAAAATGAACGAACACCTACGCTACACAGTTGTGAAAGAAATATTTCATATAAATACGAGAGCGTATAAAGTAAAATACACGAGACGATTAAAAATAGAATTTTATGACTAAACTCTTAGGATTTCACGTAAATGAAATTCCAAATGATATTTAAACATGAATTTGAAGTATTCAAGGTATCGCCTAGATCATTATGTGCGTGATCTTCTTTGTAAAAAAGGAAAAAGAAAAAATTAATATCCATTGGAAATTATCCAATAGAACTCGACGGAGTTTATAAGAATTATATTTCAATGCACTTACATATTTTCGTGTTATTATATAATAGAATTATAAGTATACGACCGTGAGTGTGATATTTGTATGCATTAAATTGAATTACAAAGGAAAAAAAAGAAGAAGATAAAATTCGATGGACGATCATCGATCTCGTTAAAAGTCAGACTTCGAAGGTAAAGAAAATTCAAGAAGAAAATAGAAAATAAAAAGGTAAGGAAGATAGAACAAAAAACAAGCATATGAAAAAGCGTCGATGAACAAGATGAAAATTGTGTCACGTGCTCGTGAAACCTCGTTCTGATAACAACGATGAGAAAGTAAAAAAAGAAAAAAAAAAAAGAAGAAGAAAAAAAGAAATCTAATAATTTTGATTTAGAAACGATTAATATCTCACTCTTTCTTCTTTTTTCTTTTTCTTTTTCTTTTTCTCTTTCCTTTCTTTCTTTCTTTCTATATCTCACAAACACAAATTCACAGATACACGTTTCAAAGAGTGAAACAGAGAGAGAGAGAGAGAGAGAGAGAGAGAGAGAGAGAGAGATCGAGAGATCGATCTTTTATTATATTTTGATCTATCTCTCTCAACACGACAAATAACACAACCGGATAAAATCTCGTTGAAGAGAATACGATTAGCGCGTTTCTCGCGAGATACTGTCGAGGCAAGGAGCTTTTGGAACGCACCACGACCTCCTCCGCTATAAATAAAACGTGTCGGCGGCCACAACGAGAATTTTGCCAGCAGCAGCAGCAGCAGCAGCAGCAGCAGCAACAGCAGCAGCAGTAGCAACAGTAGCAGCAGCAGCAGCAGTAGCAGCAGTAGTAGCTTCGTATTCGTAAGATTGTAAGTCTTCCTTCGTATCCTTGTCGTGATTCATAAATTATCTCTTATTCGTTATGATCGAGGAAGTTGTAATTAACAAAAAAAAAAAAAAAAAAAAAAAAAAAAAGAAAAACAAAAAGAAAAGAAATTAAACGAAAAACCAAAAGAAAGGAAAAGATAAAGGGAACAGAAAAAAGAAAAGTTTCGTTTTATGTACATTGATTAATAATAATAATTTCAATCACGCTTTGTTTATATCGAGAATATTATGATGAAATATTTTAATCGTGAGTACTAAGATAAAATATCGTAAAAAAAGAAAAGAGGGAGAGAGAGAGAGAGAGAGAGAGAGAGAGAGAGACAGACAGAAAAAGAGAGAAGAAAAATAATTATCAATTTCGAATAATTTATTTATCTTGCAACGAGGAAAAAAAATTATGTAATATTAAATCATAGCTCGAACGAATTAAAATAGAAATTATCGTTGTTAATAACTTGTCTATGTGCGTTAAAACTTTTCAATTTCCCGCCATGATTCACGCGGTATAAACAGATATCTGTTTTATCGATTGTTAATAAATCTCTGTCTTTATCTTTCGTTTCTTTTATTTTTTCTTTTTTTTTTTTAACGATTCGACGTAAAATTTTCAATATAAAAATATTCATTCGTAGATTAACGAAGAATGAGAGGTAGGAATCGTTGAAAAAAAAAAAGAAGAAAAGAAAAAAAGAAATTTTTGTTCTAATTACCAACGATCGATGTGATCGATTCTTATGTCGATAACGTAGAAATCTTCGTCGGTATATCGTGATGTGACCTTTCAAGGATCATTTGAAAGACACAATCATCGTTCACTTCGAGTCTGTCGAATTTCTTGGAAAAAGAAATTAGAGTAAAGAAAAGAGGATGAAAAGAAAGAGAGAGAGAGAGAGAGAGAGAGAGAGAGAGAGAGAGAGAGAGAGAGAGAGAGAAAGAAAAAACAAAAACGAAAAAGAAAGAAAAAATACATTGGAAAATAAATATTATCGATTTGAATGAAATTTATCGAAATTCGAACAAGGGGACATTTAAACCTGTCTCTATAATATTTACAGAAGAATCCAAGCGTCTCTAGTTCCCCGCACCTGTTTCATTTTTCTCGCTGTTGCATCATCGTCCGCGTTCCGGAAATGTAGGCCGCTTTGACGAGCCGCAGGCGGATTTAGAATCCAAAAGAAGAATGGAAGTATGCACGTGTCGAGCTATCATCGACTTTTTTCTTTTTTCTTTTTTTTTTTTCTTCCTTTCCCCTCCCCCTGCCCTCCCGCTCGTTTCCAACACATTCCTCGGAACAGGATTGAATTCAATGAGAGAGAGGGAGAGAGAGAGAAAAATAAAAGAGAAGATTAAGGGTATGAAAATATATGGATATTCTCCGTTTAAATTTGCTTTTCGATGAGACGTTTAAAAAAAAAAGAAAAAGAAAAAGATTAAAAAAAGGAAAAAGCAAGAGAAGAAAAGAAAAGAAAGAAAAGTGGAAAAAAAAGAGAAGAAAGAGAGAGAAGAAAAGACATTCTATTCTTCTTTCCTTTTGGAAACAGCTTGAAAACGGAAAGTAAAGTAAATGGATTTTTTACTTTAAGAAGACGAAGAAGAGGAAGAAGAGAAAGAGGAAGAGGAAGAAGAAGAAGAAGAAGAAGAAGAACGATCACGAAGAACATGTCTTATGTAAAAGGGCGAAACGACAGATGGTAGACAATTTCCGAAAGCCAAAACTCTATCTCTCTCTCTCTCTCTCTCTCTCTCTCTCTCTCTCTCTCTCTCTCTCTCTTTCGATATTTTTCTTCACCTATGAGAAAAAAACTTTTATATTTATTCTAATAATATAAAGCAATTATTTTATTGAAATGATGTTTACAAGTGCGAAAGAATTTAAATGTTCATCTGTGTGATCAATGATATAGATCAAATAATGCTATCAAGTCAAAAAGCCATTTGTGTCTTACGATCTTGTTTACGATATATAATGCTCGAATGATCGAATGGCATGTATTATAATGTCTATATGAGATGACCTTGAACTAACATCGACTATCCATACTACGACATAACGAATAATGAAGGCGAATTAGATTCAATCGAACGATTAACAACAGCCACAGCCTTACTATGTTCTCTCGAGGTAGATACTCGATCACCTCGAGACACTGTGTATATATTTATGGTATATAACTCCTAATTGAAAATTCTCTCATTAATATATATATATAAATTAAATATATATATATATATATATTAAAAAATAATAAAACGATAAGAGAGATATATAATCCTATTAAAAAATAAATCCATTGAAGAAGCTACTTCATTAGACGATCATGGTCGTATTAAATGAGAGCCTTTTGAATAAGATCTAACCTTCGCTATTCAAATAGTTCATTAAATCAACATAATTAGAAATGTAATACTTGGCTAGAGATATAGAAAAAGGTAAAAAAAAAAAAAAAAAAAAGGAAAAAAAAAGAAAGAAAAACAGAAGAAAGAAGAAGAGGAAGAAAGAAGAAAATTTGTTAAAATAAATAACATTAATAGCTCGTAATTGGACATTGAAATGAATGAATGAACGAATGAATGAATAATTAAGTAATTAATTAATTAATACGGAGATAAAAATTTCAATATTAAATTGACGTAAATAACGTAATCGAATATTTTCTAATACCATTATTCTGGTATTATATAAATAAAGTGGACGTAAGTATATAACGATGATCGTTTTTATGAAATCCTAGTTCTTCCTTTATCTATTCGATTTCATAACAAGAGCTTCTGTTTTTGGCATGTTGGACACGGCTAACGATGACACGTGAATACCGCGTATGTTGGGAATCGAGCCAATAATTACGATCAGAAGGCCATTGCTCTAAAAACACTGGATGGTACTATTAAACAATATAGACCGTAAGTGGATTAATACGATCGTTCAATACATTTTTAAAATTCGTATTCTTTATCCTATTTAAACGTAAAAAAAAAATATATATATATATATGTATATGAATCCATAAATACGGAGTATTTCTAATATTCCTAAATCCAGAATTTCTAAAAACGATGAACGTCAAAACTTAATCGAAAACATTAGAAAATGAATATTTATTTGAGAAAAGAAACGAATATACATTAATAATCTATAATTTAATTTAATTTAATTCCCCAATGTGTATAAATAAAAATTAATAAAAGATGAGACTTATAGAACAGTATACTTGATAGATATGTGTTAAAAATAAAAGTTTGCTATTAAAAAAAAAAAAAAAAAAAAAAAAAAAGAAAAAAAGAAAAAAATGATAAAAGGAAAGGAAAAAAAAAAGGAAGAAAAAAGAAGAAACCGAAGAATATAAAGAAAAATTTGTATATGCTTATACGATATAAAAACTCCGTAGTGTAATTTATATACGTAGTAACGTGAGTGAACTTTTTTATCGACGACAAAAAAAAGAAAAAAAAAGAAAATTGAAGATACGTTAATAAAAAAAAAAAAAAAAAAAAAAAAAAAAAAACAACAAAAATGAAGAAAAGAAAATAAAAGAAATGGATACATTTACCTTGGATAAGAGAGAAGAACCTTATCCCCCTTATTTATATATTAATAAAGAAAAGAAATGATTCGATTGAAATATTTTCAAATGCAATTATAAAAAAAGTATGATATAAACTAACGATAAAATAATCGTTAGAAAATCAACAGGGAAACGAACTACACTACGATTAGACACGTCGTTTATATGGCGATATAACCATTCATTCCTACGAGAGCACTATAATCGTGGCCTCACGCTTCTGGCCTATGTACGTATGTATGTATGTATGTATGTACGAGCAACTGCGCATGCTCGAGCATCGAATATGCACATACATATATAAATACATAAATACATACATTGATAGATAACATACACGCGAGAATCCAGCTTTCTCTTTTTATAGCCCTCTAAGCATCGACCCCACCTCCATCGAAGCTTCGTGTGTATATATATATTTATATATATATATATATATATAATTCTATACGTATAAATACATGTATCTGTAAATGTATGTGCATGTGTATGTGTGTGTGTATGCTACTTTACTAGACATATATTATAACTCACGTATTGCGAGGGCGGTACAAAGTGATTAAAATATTTATTTCTTAAATATATATATATATATATATATATATATATATATATATATATATAGTATATATACTCTTTTCTCTATCTGTTTGTTTCTATATATCTTTCTCTTTCTTTCTCATTTTTATCGTTTGGAGTGGTTTTTCTTTTTCTTCTTTTTTTTCTTTTCTTTCTCATTTTTCAATTTTCGAAACTTTGTTTTTGTCTTTTATATTTTCTATAAATTATATCGAAAAGATACGTAAGAAAATGGATTTTTAGGATAACGCAAAAGATACGAAAAAGTTTATGCGCAATGGATGTTTAATGAACATACTTGTGTCCCAGTTTAACCTACACTATCTATATCGGGTTAAGGGCGACGATCGATCTGAACAAGGCAAGATACAGAACTCGTACTTATAGATATATACCTATAAATATATTTATACACACACACACACACACATGCACACATATCTATTTTGTTTTTTCAACTTTATCCAAACAATTATCTATCATATTTTTTGTCGACGAAATTGAATAATTATTAACCATAAAATCGATACAACATTAATTAATTTTATTCTGTGATTTAATCCGAAATTAAATTTCATTTATTCATTTTTTGTTTTTTCTTTGTTTTTTCTTGTTACTTTTTTTCTTTTTTTTTTTTTCAACGCAACGTATTACTACCGCTACAACAAGACAAATTTTCACAAAGTGAAAAATGTCAAGCACTCTACTCGTTCGAGTAGGTTAAATAAATACAGAGAGAAAGAGATATGATGCAATGCAATAATATTAAAAGGAAAAAAAAAAAAAAAAAAAAAGAAAGAAGAAGAAGAAGAAATAATTGGAAGAAGTAACATTGAAAATTTATTCTTTCGAATGCAAATGTTAAGACACACAAAAGATAAGAAGAGATATCTCGGTCTCTCTAAATAATATTGTGACCCGTTGTTCTTAAATACCAATTTCAAGATTTGCTACCTATAATAGATGTCCCCTTTGATTTACCAAACGTAGTAAGATAGCCGTTATTAACGAGCACGTCCGTCAAAGAAATTTCATTCGATTAATCTCACGGGGCACGTAATAAGAGCTCTCTTTTAAAAAGAAATACCAAAGTTATCGTATCGAAGATAAAAACGATTAATTTCATTAATATCGGAGGACGTCCTTAATGCCGATGGAAATATGTCGGAATAATATCATCAATGTTGGTGGCATGAACGTTTTTTTCTTTCTTTCTTTCTTTTTCTTTTTTTTTTTTTTCTTTTTTGATTAAAGAATCAACAAACATTAAAAAAACGGAAAGAGAGATAGATAGATAGAGAGAAAGAGAGAGAGAGAGAGAGAGAGAGAAAGAGAGAGGGAGAGAGTTTCATTCATCAATATCAACATATATGTATATATGTATGTAAAGAGAAAAGAGAAATGAAAGGATGAATATCATTAATTCGTACGATGACGTTAAGCAAGTCGAAAAAAAAAAATATTTCCGAATAATATTCTTTAAAAAATAATGATTAAATGAATGAAAAAGAAGAAAGAAAAAAATTAAAAATATTCAAAAGAATATCAGAAAAATAAAATTGTCATTTGAAAAAGATCGATGATTCTGCGAATTAATATTATTATTTCTCTCTCTCTCTCTCTATCTTGTTTAAAATAAATTGAGAAAGAATATCGATCGCGATACCAAACGATAATAATATTCGTAACTTAGACAGACGTATACGCATGTGTAAATACACACATATATATATATATATATATATGTATAGATACATAAAGATACATAAATACGTGAATACATAGAGAACATGAATTTGCGTCTGGGTTGCGACGAACGTGTTTGTCCGGTTATCATTATGCGCAACCTAATTACCTCTCAATGATTTCATGGAACGCCGCCGTCCCGAAGCCCAATTGAAGAGATGTCCCCGCACGATTGCCGATTCACCGACGAATTAAACGTCCGCGCGTTGTCCGCTCGTCGAAACATTTACATACTTAATGCCAAGGACACCGTCGTGAATTATGTTCTGCGAAATGTGGGCAACGCCCACGGAGGATATATACAACTGACATATTTTTCTCGTTAATTCTCTCCTCTGCAACATTTTTCATTCTTCTTTTTATTTTTTATTCTTTCTTTTTTTCTTTCTTTTTTCTTTTTTCTTTTTTTTTTTTCTTTTTTGGTTATCAAAAAATTACTCCTAAAAATTCTACTCTCCTTTTTAGAAGATAACGATTTATCTCTTTGTTTATACTTTTTGTTCCAAAAAGTTTCGTTCGTAAAGTGGAAATTATCTCATACGTTTGTGGGAACTCAGCGGGACAGAAAATCGATAGTATTGTAAATATATATATATATATATATATATATATATATATATATATATATACATATATAAATAAGTATGACCGAGACTGATACTCAACATACGAGTATGTTGATTAAATGAATAAATATATCGGCACATTGGACAAGTATTACAAACGGAATATTACTCCAATGAAAGATGAACTGTCAATCGAAAAATTATCTAATGATGATTATAATAACGATGATTGAAAATGAAAATGCACGTTAGTATAAATGAAAAATTTCTATATAGGAATAATATCTTAAACGATCTTATTCTTCGGTCAATTAATAATGATTATTAAACACGATATATTATTATAATAACGTCAATAATAAAATTGATGAGAGAGATGTAATGAGGAAAAAAAACAAAAATACAAGAAGGAAAAAATACAAAAAAAGAAAAAAAGTAAAAAACAAACAAAGAAATAATGATTGAAGAGAAAATCAATGTAAAATGAGAATGCATGTATATTGAAATTGCAGAGGTCACAGATCGATCAAAATATGGCTAACGATTAATCGGTCATCGAACGTGAAAGTAGCTATTAAATATACGTCATAGTTCATCTAGCTTCCTAGTCAACGTTATATATCGTTTACTAAGGAAAAACTCGTCCTGATAGATAATAATAAAGGTGTCGTGTCGCAACGCATAGCCTGTCGCCTCGATAGGACTCGATTTAATCTTTTTATCTACGAGACATAATACATAACGAGATCCTTTACTTTGATGGAAATATAAAAGGAAGGCCTACATCTATTAATAGTAGGAAGAAAGAAAAAAAAAAAGAAGAAAGAAAAAAGCAGGAAAAAAAAAGAAGAAAAGAAAAAAAAAAGTCAGCTCGACGTAATTTCCACGTCGATATGTCAAACGTTCGAAATCATGGTTTTATAATTATCCGAATTCTATTATCAGTCCAATAGCGTAGGATCTTAAAAGGCTTATTTTTAAACAATTTTCTTTTTCTCTCAATATCGATTGATATTTTTATAAGCATTGAGATAAGGACAAACAAACAAAAAAAAAAAAGAAAGAAAAGAAAAGAGAATAAGAAGTAAAGAACGGGGAAAGAAGAATTTTTGTTTGAAAAGAATTTGTTTCTTTTTTTTTCTTTCTCTTTTTTTTTCTTTTTTTTTTTTTTTAATGTTATTTATAAGAAATCGTAAGAGTAACTTGGACGAACCATAAGCAAAAACCAGTTGTCCGTTTCCTCTCAACACAAATCAGTCTTAAATCTCTCTCTCTCTCTCTCTCTCTCTCTCTCTCTCTCTCTCTCTCTCTCTCTCCTTCTTTCTGAATAATGCAATTAAGTGAAACTACTTAAAACAAGATAGAGATAGAGAGAGAGAGAGACAAATGAAGTTTTATCTGTGAAAAAAATCGTTTCTCCAAGAGACTGGCTCCATTTCCGAGGGTTTCTCGTGAATCCTTCTTCTTGATCCTTAATGCGCAAAAATAAAAAAAAAAAAAAAGGGTAAAATAAAATAAACGGATAAGAAAGTAAGCAATTGGCAGATGAAGGATAGCGGGAGGAGATGGACGAAAGGGGGAGAAGGAGGAGTGAGAGAGAAAGAAAAAGCAACCTATTACTGCTACTACTACTACTACTACTACTACTACTACTACTACTACTACTACTGTCTGATACTATCATGGTATTACTATTTCGCAATAATAACAGGTAAACGTTTTCGCGACAACACCAATACCCTCCCATTTGTCTTTGGCATCGTTATACCGAACGATTCGATATCTTTCAATTATTTTACTTTCCATTATTCGACACTTCACCATTTTTAATATTCTTCGATAAGAAGAAACCGTTCGTGCCGAACGAGATTTACTTATTTTTTACTTAAATTTACTTATTTATTTTATATCTCCACTGATAATTCCTCATTTTTTATTTAATCGCGTTTGGAAGGGAAGAGAGAAAGAGAGAGAGAGAGAGAGGGAGAGGGAGAGAGAAAAGAAAGAAAGAATAAAAAAAATGAAGAAGAAGAAGAAGAAGAAGAAGAAAAAAAACGTTCGAATTAACAAACAGGTCCATTAACCAAAAAGGCATCCTGGTTCTTTTTTTTCTTTTTCTTTTTCTTTTTTTTTTCTTTCTTTCTTTTTTCAACTCGAGGACATCTTTTTATTTCAGTCTTTAATTTCAATCGATTAAGACGGTAGATGTCTGATTATTGGCTCGATAAAAATTAGCCACGAAATCATAATGATCTTATAAGTAACACACATACACACACATATATATATATATATTTATGTATATAAAGATTAAAATACACAATTTCATCCTATCTCCTTTCTTTTCTCTCTTTCTCCTCTTTCTTTCTTTCTTTCTTTTTTTTTTTTCTTTCATTCTTACTTTCTTTCTCTCTTTTATTTTAAAGGTACCGCTCGCCACACCTCGAAAGATTACCGGTTTTGGATCTCTCTCACTATAACCAGATTTAAGAAAGATCGAAGAAAAACATTATGGTAGGTATATATAGCGGTGGGAGAGGGGGAGGGAAAGGGAGGAAAAAGGAGAGAGAGAGAGAGAGAGAGACAAGATCGAATAGAACGCAAAGCATGAAACTAAAAACAGAGGAAGGCCCACCCACGCGATTAGATATCTCGCTTACTATACGATAAATTCACTTGAAAATATTTCTTTATGTGTGTACACATGTATGCATGTATATATTATATGTACGTATTAACATATAACCAAAAAAAAAAAAAAAAAAAGAGTATGTAACTTATACAAGTATAAGATTTAAGTATTAGTCAAAGCAGGTTTCTTAATAGCTTGTATAGAGAAAGCGTTGAGTTTCGATAAAATAGTATTGCCTCATAGAAATTACCATAGGATTATCCGTTATATAGTCATTTAAAGGACATAAACGAAAAGATTTCATGAAGCATAAGACGTTCGATTACGTTCTCGAAGAAAAAATTTATATATGTAGAACTTATTAAATACATGATTTCAAAATAACATCGTCGAAATTAATGCGAATATTAAAGAAATATCAATCATAAATATATGTATATGCATCCACATACATATATATTTATGTGTCTGTTATTTATTTTTTATTTATTTGTTTTTTTTTTCTTTTTTTTTTTTTTATTATAAAATACACCCAATTACGTTTAATAAAATTTAAACTATAGAAAATCTAACATTAATTTTCTGTCCTGATGGCCTGCGAATTGGATGATGGTATCTCGAAGAAAAAAAAAAGAGAGAGAGAGAGAGTTGAAAAGGTACGTCGAGCCCAGTCATCTTCACGATGTTGACCTTGATCTTGAGCGAGCTAGCGCGAGTAGTTGTTGGTAAGGTGCAACACGAAAAGAGTTTCGTACGTTCACCATAGAATCATTCCCTTTCTTTTCTCTATAATTCTTTTACGATAAATATATCCAATTGATACGAACGAATTTAGATACGGACGTCGATTATAATATAAATAAATTACGAATAAATATTTCGTTGTAATTAAAACGATTAAATAAATAAAATATATATATATATATATATATATATATATATATATATGTATGTATGTATGTATATAATTAGAAAGATTGATATTAATCATGGAAACATTAGTTCGTTCTCTCTCTCTCTCTTTCTCTCTCTCTCTTTCTAGCACCCTTTGCCTCCCAACCCCCCTCACAGTTTCTAACAGCAGACATTCCAAAGAAGCAAAAATACTTAAAGGCACCGAACGAGTTTGGAGGCCAGGCCTAAGGTTAACTTAGCCACAGAAAGACAGGGGAGATGGCCGTGGGGCCTTTTTGGTGGTGTTGCGGGGGCCTCTGGGCGTCGGTAGTAACGTAGCTAGTCTTTCGATGATGGCGTTGGTGATCCCTTGGTACGGGTGATGGTAGTAGTGCGGTTGGAAGCAGTGTACTGGGAGGACGGGCGGGCGGGCGATCAGGAGGACGGGGGCGGGGGTTAGTGGGGAGGGGTAGAGGCCCACGATGTAGCAGCAGACATATAGAGTTTTCGTTCTGTTCGCGGTGCGGTATAATGGCAACGTGTTTTCGTCTAATGTACTTTTTGTGATGTCCTTGATGGAGGAGTCTGCGAATGCAGAACAGGCAGGGCTGGCCCCACCGGGCTGGCCAATGTATGCTAGAGGGAGATGGAAAAAAAGACATACACAGAGAAAGAGAGAGAGAGAGAGAGAGAGAAGGATGAAAAGTGGTGGGGAGAACGACTAAGAAGTCTCAGCACCTCAACCCACCTCAACTTTAGGCCTAGTCAAGGTCAGTGCGGCAGGTCCCACCTTCTCCTCCCCCTCTTTTTTTCTTTTTTTCTTCTTCTTCTTCTTCTTCTTCTTTCTCTTTTCTCCTTTCCTCTCTTCTCCTCTCCTCTTCTCTCTTTTCTTCTCTTCTCTTCTCTTCTTTTCTTTGCCGCCATCACCCAACGTTCCTTGCTGCATTATCGCGTCATACCATACTCAGACCCATACCCACTTTTTTTACTTTCTATCTCTCTCCCTCTCTCTCTCTCTCTCTCTCTCTCTCTCTCTCTCTCTCTCTCTCTCGCTCTTCTCGAAATCCTAATTAGTCAAGATACCTCACCGATTAGTCTAACAAAGAAATGATTCCAACTCTCTAATATATTTTATATTATTTTATATATATATATATATATATATATATATATATATATATATTAATTTTGTTAAGTTTTTGGATTTATGAAATATTTTTAAAAAATGCACCTTTTTTTATAGTTAATATTTAGAATATAAAAGCATATGTGCAAGTAAATACATATGTACATACATATATCTTATTCGTTTAGTTACAAGTATAGTAGTTATATGTATATGATTTACAATGAAATATATATGAAAGAAACAGAAGCGGTCGACGTTGATGAATGAACCTGATGAATCAGGCATCCTCCTTGAGTATTCTCGAAAGACCTTTCCTTACGATCAAGAGTGTCAAGATAAATAGGCCCTTTTTTCATTCGTCTTGATATCCAAAGAAGAGCCTACCATACATATAGTACCATACAATATATTTATAATATATATGTATATACATGTATGGTCTATATTACTATATTCTCTTTCTCTTTCTCTCTCTCTTGACTCTAGTCGATATCTTTCATTAAAAAAGAAGACCGTATCGTATACCTTACTTTGAAAAAAAATTCGTAAGTACGTACATATGTATATCTTTTATAGTTAAAGAAAGGATAAAGAAGAGGGGGAAGGACCAAGAAATAGTGGTCACTCGTCCCACGAGATCGAGCTTGATCCTTTGAGAGTAAGTCCGAGTTTGCAGCAAGGATACATCTCGGAATGTTCGGCGATAATGATCTACGTTCGAGAGAAGAGGGTATTTCGAAGAGAGGACGTAGGCGAGACGAAGGGTCCATAGAAAGAGAGAGAGAGAGAGAGAGAGAGAAAGATAGAGAGAGTAAAGAACCGAGATGGAAGTTGGTAATCCGAGAAGCCCGAGGTGAAGCGAGCTGAGGGCATGCTAGTACCAAATGAGATTGGGAAGCGGCCTGTGTCCAGGACTACTTTGGAGTGTCCTTCTTGCCTCTGGCTTCTCTCTTTTGCGTTTGTTACCAACCAACCAACCAACCAACCCCAGCAGCAATCTGGTCTCTGAATTTGTCTCTAAGATATCAACAGAGAGAAACGCGAAATCTTAAAAACCAAAAGGATTCTAATATATATTAGCAATGAGATTATTGAAAATATCCTAGACAAACTGGTATAGTTACTGTCCGTATCTATAATTATTTTTTTTTTAAATTATTCAAACATTTTTAGAAAGAAAAGAAAAAAAAAAATATATATATATATATGTATATGTGTATATACAATATGTATAGTAAGAATGATTAAAAATTATTATTATGTTCAAATGATTTTTATTAGGATGATTTGAAGATTTATCTGGAAGATCGAATTCCAACGAATCGACTTTCGACTTCCTTTCTACGTAGGTACGTACCTTTTACATACATATATATATATATATATATATATATATATATATATATAAAACTTATACATATGTATGTATGTATGCTTGTATGCGTATACCTATGGTTCGGTCAAAATGTGCCCACCCTACCATGTGGTTTAGAAAAAGAAAAAGAAAAAGAGAGAGAGAGAGAGAGAGAGAAAGGGAAAGGGAAAGGGAAAGATGGTGCCGAAGTTGCCGCAGTGCCACTGGCATCGAATTACTTGCCCCTCCCATATTCCTTACGTTCTGGATTAGTCTTGTTTCTTATTGTGCCAAATGCTTTCTTTGTTTCTCAAAATATATATGTATATCATAGAAGAGATTAGAAAGAAGAAGAAAAAAAAAAGAAAAAAGAAAAAAAAGAGATTAAATTATATACCCTCTTTCATCATGTTATATTTAAATTAATTAATATCGTTGTATCGTTATAAAGTTTAATTCTTTATTTCAATCTTATTTGAATTTTATATTTTTATAGAAAGTATAATTATAATATATTATATAAAGGATATATGCTTCGTGTTTCTAGAGAAGTAAAATAATGTAAAATAGAAATTTTTTCATATACTATAATTATACTATAATCAGTTATAATATACTGCATACATTAGTATAACCATTACATAAATAATTATACTAATAATATATAGTACTGATATAAAAACAATAATGATAATAATAAGATTATACTTTCAATCAGATTGGATATTATTAATAATACGAATTAAATAAATTACATTATAAATTTTCTTCTTATTTATTATTATTATTATTATTATTATTATTATTATTATTATTATTATTATTATTATTATTATTATTATTATTATTATTATTATTATTATTATTATTGTTATTATTATTATTATTATTATTATTAGTTATCAATCATCGAAAGACTATGTTACATATTATATTATAAACGGTATAATTTTGATCAAAAGCATTTGTATAAGAAAATATTATATAAATATAAATAAGGAACTGTCAAACTGGCTGGTTTGTAATTTTCATTAAAATATCTCGATGAATATTCGTACAATTATGATGGGTATAAAATTTAAAATTATAATAATGCTTTAATATCGTTTTTAATTTTCTTGTCTTTTTTTTTTTCTTCTTCTTCTTCTTCTTTTTCTCTTTATTGTTGGTATAGCGTGCGTCGTGAGAGCGCATTAATTGAAGGATGCCCGACGCACATCTGCGTTCTACCTCGTGCGTGATACCGAAGTAAGCGCCAAAAGCATATATAGAAGATACGAAACGAAACGAAACGAAACGAAAAGAAAAGGAAAGAAGTGGAAAAGGAAGGACGAAAGGAAGAAAGGACGGAAGGAAAGAAGGAAGGAAAGAAGGAAGGAAGGACGGAAGGAAGGAAGGAAGGAAGGAAGGAAGGAACGATTGTGAAGTCGATGCAAGTCGACTCGACGACGTTCGCAGCTGCAGGTACCGAAAAGCCAGTGCAACGGTTTCAATTGTCTGCAACATGGCTGCCGCTGCTCGACTAGGTCTCATAGTCGTTATCCTTGAAAGACCCGTGTGCTGCACCTCTTTCGTTTTGTTTTAACGCACGAGGGAGAGTGCGCACGCGCGTGCATGCCAGAGAGTTAGAATGAGAAAGGAAATAAAATGCGGCTTGCGTTTTAGAATGAGAGGAAGAAAGAGAGAGAGAGAGAGAGAGAGAGAGAGAGAGAGAGAGAGAGACAGAGAGAAAGAGAGAGGGGGGAGGGGAATGAAGAGCCGAATGTTGCAAAACCAACCCGTATCCATGACTTATACCAATTCAGGAGTCTTCCATAAGAAATAATAATTGTCAAAATTTTTTATTTCTTTACTTCTTTTTATTTTACTCTTTGTCTCTCTCTCTCTCTCTCTCTCTCTTCTTCTTCTTCTTTCTTTTTCTTTTTGTTTTTTATCTTCATCCCTGCTCATTCCATCCTCCAATCGATATTTTTATCATGTAATATTTAAAATGGATCGATAGACATCCACTGTTTGATCATAGCGAGGAAATTTTTTAATTGGAGCACAGACGATTTTTATGGTAATTATGATTGATAGACATAATATATTTATCTCTCTCTCTCTCTCTCTCTCTCTCTCTCTCTCTCTCTCTCTTTCTTTTTTCCCTCGCTCTCTTTTTCTCTTTCTTTTTATCTCTCTTTTTATAACTTCCACGAAATATTTCTAACTTGAGATACTTAAATAAGATTACTGACGTAGACATTATTGATTAGATTAGAAAGAGAGAGAGAGAGAAAGAGAGAAAATATCATTGAATTCGATTGATCAATACCCCCGATGATAAAAATAATAATAATAATCGATCGACGATATTAAAAAATTTATAATCGTAATTAAGATTAAATCATTTTCTATTTCGTCATTATTTCCAACTTATCAGACCTATTTCAACAATTTGTTAAATATTATTCGTTTTCTATTCAACTATCAGATATTATTTGATCAATTTAAAACGTAAAGTAAACTTTTACTTGTACCACCGATGAAAAATGTGTTATAAAAAACCTACCTGAATTTTAACACCCCATTGCATTCTATTCGTACGGTCAGATATATGTATATATATATATATATAAGTCATCAAGAGAGGATAACTAATTTCAATCTGCCCGACAATGGCCGAAATGAAAAATCGCGCATCATTTGCTGAACGCGACCAACTCCACCCATGGGTCTCTCTCTCTCTCTCTCTATCTTTTTCTCCCTCTCTCTCTCTCTCTCTTCTCTCTCTGTCTATCTCTATCTTTATCTCTTTCACTCTCTCGAAAAAGAAGTTTCGGATCGAGCCGCGAGCCATATGTTTCCGAGCGAATGCGCTGAGAAGTCATCGAAGAAACGTGCTCATTATGAAAGAGAGAGGAAGAGAGAGAGAGAGAGAGAAAGAAAGAGGGAAAGAGAGAGAGAGACCACCCAATGAGTACTCTCTTCGCGTGACTCGACGAAAACTCTGATCAAGATGGCTTCATTTACTTCTCTCTCTCTCTCTCTCTCTCTCTCTCTCTCTCTCTCTCTCTCTTTCTTCTTCTCTCATCACCTTTTCGCACTTCAAATCTAATCGAAAGTCTACGATGTATGGATGTATCAAGGATAAATTGCATTCGTGATATCTACGATATTACTTGAATGTATTTTATGATCGTGTTGTTACGAGATATTCTCCTGGCACGCGTTAAACGAAAAGGGCATTCTTTACGATTCAAACATATCGAATCTACATTTGATAGAAATAGTGAAAAAGAGAGAGAGAGAGAGAGAGGTGTTATACGTATTATACGAGTTTTCTTTCATGAGTTAGAACTAAGATTAATGGAAAATTTTATTGAAACGCTATTACCTTCGATCAAAAACCAATTCGACTATTTATCAAAGTATTTTAACTTTCTTCTTTTCTTCTAATTCCTTTCGATATATTTTCGAAATTATCCATTAGAAATTTAATCAATTTTTTCAAAGGCAAACATACGTATACCGAATATTGATTTAAGTGTTGTGTTTCGATCGAATTGATTTAATCATCTGTATGAAAGATCTTTCTTCTTTTTATAATAAACGAAACGAAATCAAATCAAATCAAATCAAATCAAATCAAATTAAATGTTTGTAATATCATCGATAGAAGAATTCTAATATCGATGAATAGAAAAATATATATATATATATTTCCTAATTATTAAAGAAAAAAAAAAATAATAAAGAAAGAAAGAAAGCAAAAAGAAAGAAAAGAAAAAAATCATATTCGATCGAATCAATACAACGAAATAATTTTCTCGCAAGCGTACATTAAATTCTACATCGATATGATAATTTCGGTTGGAATGAATAAAACAAAAAACAAAAAAAAAAAAAAAAAGAAAAAGAAAGAAGAAAAAAACCAAAAATAAGATTTATTCCGTCGGATAATTTTACCTTGAAACAAAATAATCCAAACGAATTTTACCAGGTAACAGATAGGTAAATAAAAATATATATATGTATATATACATATATATCTCGTAGGAACAGAGAAAAAGACAAAGAAATGATCGAAGAAGTAGTCTCGCTTTTTGAACGTCCATAGCGTCCAACTACCTGCAATGTGGTTGAAGAAAGATAGAAGATATTATGGCCGCTGTAAAGCACTAAAACAACCGTCTAGAGTCTAAGAGGAGCCCGCGGCCTTCTCTTCTCGACGGCGCCGCACCACACTACCAGTACCCACTCACTCTGGTAAGTGGACATTAGCGCCCGCATTGTGAATCGGACCGCGTCGTCTCCCCACCATTTTGAATACCCAAAAACGCACAAAGAAGAAAATATCGTACTTATTAAGTCTTGTTTATTTGTCTCTCTAAACAAAGATAAAGAGAGTTAGAGAAAGAGAAAAATAGACAGAGAGAGAGAGAGACCAATTTTTCTAAGTAGATACGAACGAATAGTTACTCTTCGAACAAGTAGTTACCCTTCGAACAAGTAATAACTCTTCGAATCCTTTGAAAACTATCCTTTATGTTTCATAGGTATTTTATTTTTCTTTTTTCTCTTTTTTTTTTTTTCTTTTTTTTTCTAGGATTGACCCAATCGACTGTATTAGACCTATTCCTCGGCATAACGATAGAGAAATTTTATTTTTAACTTTGTTTAATGAAAGGGAAAGAAATGGAGAAAAAAAGATGAATAGGAAGAAAAAGGCTTTAAAAATTTCTTCAATATCGACAACGGATAACGTTTTATGATACATATATATATATATATGTGTGTGTGTGTGTGTGTGTGTAGTCATTCGAAGACACGTCGATAGTTCGAAAAAATCTTGCAGGTTCACAGATTAAACAAGTTTGAAAGAACGATCGTGAAGAAAGTTCTTTCTGCTCTCTCTCTCTCTCTCTCCCTCTTTCTGTGTCTCTCTATAAAGAACATTCGCACCTAACACACGCTGTCATCCTTCGTCAAAATGCGTCGTAGTCGTCGTCGTAGTCGTCGTCGTTGTGTAGTCGTTCGCGTTCGATCGTATTCGTGTAGCTTTAGAAGTTACAGCACGGACGAGGGGTGATTCTTATCTGAAATCAAAGATGCAAAACGAGAGGGGAAGAGAGAGAGAGAGAGAGAAAGAGAGAGACGGTCAGAAAATCATTTTGAAGAGATGGTAAAAAAAAATCCTAAGAAACGATCGACGCAGGTAACATAACGTTATTTTAAGAGATTTTCAGATTTACCACAATACCGAAACGGTTCGTAGCTTTTCAAAAGCTATAGCGAGAAAAAAAAAGAGAGAGAGGGAGAGAGAGAGAGAGAGAGAGAGAGAGAGGGAGAGTTGACTTAACTTTCACGAAGGACTTAAAGAAAAATCGTTTTCTTCGATTTCCCCTGAACAATAGTCACATTTGCATCATTCCTTTTCTCTCTAAGGTCAAACCATCTAGCTCATCTTTTTCTATGAGAGGATAGTCAAGAGTTAGAGAACCCTATGCACATTCTTATTCCACAAAAGAATTTCACCTGACCATTCCTTCTTTCATCTTCTTCTTCTTCTTCTTCTTCTTCTTCTACTTTTTTTTCTTCTTCTTCTTCTTCTTCTTCCTCTTTTTCCTCTTTCTCTTCTTCTACTTTTTCTATTACTTCTGTGCTTTTTTCAAGAATTCATGAGAGATTCACGCGCCTCCTTCTTTTGGTTTTAACTTTTTCCCTTAGACCTTCTAAGGATCTTTTCGAGGAAAAAGAAGAAAAATCCCTTTCAACCCTCTCTATCCTATTGATTAACGAAGAAAGATTATTATCCATATAAAAGACGTATATAATTTCTTTGGGATTACTTCGTAAATGAAAAATTTATGAGTAATTTCTTTTGTTTGAATTTTTTGAAGGGGGGAAAAAAAGAAAATTTGTGTAATTAATTATCACGCAACGTGACAAAAGTTCTACGAAGATAAATTTGTTTTTTCTAAGAATTTTTTTTTTTTTTTTAATATAAATCGAATGAAATTTAGAAGGATATAAAAATTAGTGTAATATATTGACATTCTCTAAGTAATTTCGAAATAAAAGTTGTTCGAAATAAAAAAAAAAAAAGAAAAAAAAAACAATTTCACTTTCTATTCGCCTTGCTAAGTAAAACTTCTTCTTCTTCTTTTTTTTTTTTTTGTTTTTGTTTCAATAGAAATCGACGATAGAAATTTCAAAAACTTATCCATTTAAGCGAACGTATCCGAACATATAATTTTCGGTATAGATAATATCAAGAGAGAAGATATATATATATATATATATATATATATATATATATATATATATACATATAAATATATATATTCGAAATGAAAAAAGAAAAAAAAATTGTCTATAGGACGGATAAATTTTTGTATAAAATTATTTACCAATCACAAACGAAAAGGAATCTATCGATCAAGGAACTCGCATCAACATCTCGACCATATAATTTCGTATGAATAATAATATAAGAAGAGAGAAAGGTGTTCGAAAAATGTTCGATTTTCTATAGATACGTCTCTGGTCAAAGTACGAGCTTCTTATAGGCGAGTTTCACGAAAAACAGGTTCCAAAAGAATGTCGACCGAAAGTAAGTGACTATTAACGTTGGAACAGGCGTATATAAAAATTTATCATCCCTGGTTTAATGGTCGGCAATGGAAACGAAACTTCTTTTCTTCTTCTTCTTCTTCTTCCGTTCGTCCGTTCGTTCTTCCTTCCTTCCTTCCGTCCCATTGATAATAATAAAAAAAGAAAGAAAAAGAAAAAAAAAAGATAAAAGAAGACAAATAACAATAAAGAAAAACACAAAGAAGAAATGGCAATGAGAGGAAAGAAGAAGAAGAATAAATAAAAAAAAAAAAAAAAGGAATAAAGAAAAAAGAAGAGAAGAGGAAGAATAATAGAAAAAGAAAAAGAAAAGTAAAAATTCTACTTCATCCTGAGAGAAAGAATCCTGTAGGTTTAAGATTCTAACTAATCCTTGTCTTGCACGGCAAGGATACGTAGGTGGACATGCGTAAAGCGTAGAAAGTTATACCTGTCAAAAGGCACCGATCTGGTGCAACTGTATGGGGTTCCATTGGGCTATAGGGATTTTTGGCAAAAGTTAACTTTAACGCAGCATGCCTGCAATTAGCCAGTTCTGCTATCCGTATGTATATATATATATATATATATATATATATATATATATATATATATATATATAAATATATAGATAGATAGATATAGAAAGGAAGGAAATAAATCAAGCAATGGGCATCGAAAAAAAAGGGAGAGAGAGAAGAAAAAAAAAAAGAAAGAAAAAATGTTTATCTCTCGAACATTTTAACGAATTTTTTAATAAATTTCCTTTAACGATAATAAATGTTATAATTAAAACGTACCACACGATCTATAATCATCCTGTTTATATAACACTCTGACCTACATGCGAAAAATTTAGCGCATGAATTGACAGATCGCTTTTGTGTCGATTATGTACGCATCGGTTGAATTATATTATATCGAAGTTAAAAATATTTTTACATTCTCTCTCTCTCTCTCTCTCTCTCTCTCTCTCCATCTATCTATCTATCTCTTTTTATAAATATAAATATAAATATATATATATATATATATATATATATATATATATATATACGTATATAAAAATATGATTCAAGTAGACGTAACTCTTTTTTATCCCTCCTCATTTCTTTCTTAATTTTATTTTTATTCTTTCCTTTTCCTTCTTCTTCTGCTTCTTTTTTTTTTTTCTTTTTATTTTCTTTTAATAAAACAATATCATTCTTCGGCAGATATATGTTAGAGAAGAAAGTAGGAAACAGTTTCGAGGATTTATCGTCTCATAACTTCCCCTATGTTTGCTCGTTTTAAACGAGGACATGGTCTATAACGATGACTTGTCTTCTATCATAATTCTCTCTCTCTCGCTCTCTCTCGCTCTCTCTCTCTCTCTCTCTCTCTTTCTTTCTCTCTCTTTCACTCAACACACTCTCTAAGTAAAAAACGCAATCGATCGGCAGAACACTAGCCGGTTTAAAACGCTTCGCACCGAGAATTTATCGTCGATAAAGGGAACGAAGCAATTAGCGGCCGACGTGTGCCTAAGGATAGAGTAAAAAGTGAAGGGACAGAAGAGCTGTAAAGGAAGGACGAAGAGAACGACGACAACGACGACAACGACGACAACGACGACAACGACGGCGGCGACGACGACGACGAAGAAGAAAAAGAAGAAGAAGAAGAAGAAGAAGAAGAAGAAGAAGAAGATAGAAAAGAAAGAGAAAGAGGAAGAGGAAGAGGAGAAGGAGAAGATGCAGAAGAAGGAGGAGGAGAAGGAGAGGGAGAGGAGGAGGAGGAGGAAGAACTCACGTATGTGGAGCGCAGCATCCAAGCCAAGAGAAGAACACGCTCGATAAATCAAGACTCCTCCGGGCTCTCTACGCCAGTGGGGCAGCAGGTCAGTGCTGCTGTAAGGATCACTCTCTCTCTCTCTCTCTCTGTCTCTCTTTCTTTCTCACTGAGAGGACAAAGAGATCCTTTCGCTCCCCGTAATAGCGCCCTCCTCATACTACGAGAAAAAGAACGAAAGAGAGACAGAGTGAGAGAAAAAGATAGAGAGAGAGAGAGAGAGAGAGAAGCCCTTTCCCTTCCATTTCCTCGAGCATATCTACTTTTATTTTTCTAATTCTAATTCTAATACTAAGTATACTTTTCTATTAATATTTCTCTTTCCTCTTTCTCCTTCTATTATTATTTCTCTCCTCCTCTTACTTCTTCTTCTCCTTCCAACGGACTCTTCGTAGTTACTAACTCTCCGCCTCTCTCTCTCTCTTTTTTCTTTAACCAACCCCCTAGTTACCTATCCTCCTATCGTCTCTATGGTCGAAAAAGGGTAGGGAGGGGTATAGTAGTCTGGAGGGGAGCGCAGCCGTCATTGCAAAGATGCAACTGTGCCTGTAAACTCTCTGCCACTGTGCAACGCAAGCGCAACGACGGGATGCAGCTGTCGCGTGCTCGGTATATGGTACCTTATTTTTCCTATTTCTATATTTTCCCTCATCTCCTTTCCCTTCAACATCTCCTCCTTCTTCTTCTACTTCATCTTTTTCATTTTCCTCTTCATCTTTCTTTTTCCTCTTCTTTTTTTTTTCCTAAACTAATATCAAATTTTTATTTATCTGTTTCTTTCTTCTTTTTTTTATTCTCTCTCTCTCTCTCTCTCTCTCTCTCTCTCTCTCTTTCTGTGTGTGTGTATCTCTCTTTCTCTGTGTGAAAATATCTTTTTTTTTTCTTTTTTTTGATTTTTTTCGTCGAGTGATAATCGATGACAACGACAAGAGTCAGGAGTTCTACGAAGAAAAATTTCTTTTTGATAATTTTGTTTTGTGAAAATTTCAACTATTCGAGCGAGTAAATAAATTTGAAAAGAGAGAGAGAGAGAGAGGGAGAGAAAGAGAGAGGATGGAGGGGATAGGATAGGGGAGGGTTGAGAGTGGGAGTGGATTTTGTGTGTTACTCAAGGAAGAATTTCGTGTGCCTATAGGAGAATATAAATATACAAAAATTTCTCCTTTTTCTTTTTCTTTATCTCTTTTTCTTTATCTCTTTTTCTTTATCCCTTTTTCTCTTTCTCTTTTTCTTGCGTCTTTTTTCTTTAAATTTTTTCTTTGTTTCAGTTCGAGGAACTCTGCAGAAGAAGACCGATTATAAACTCTCGTGTTGCTTGATTTATCTTTTTTTTTTTTTCTTCTTTTTTTTTCTTCGCTTAACATCTTCGACAAATTTGCTTACCCATAGATTAGGTATATAAATTTTATGGATAGATATTTTTATCAAAAACAAATATATACATATATATATATATATATATATATATATATATATCTCGAGTGTACAAGAGAGAAAGAAAGAGAGAGAGAGAGAGAGGGGGATGCAAATGTCGAAAAATAAATCAATAAACGAATTCTAATCGGATATTTTCCTTTCTAAAAAAAAAGAAAAAAAAAATAATAATAATAATAATAAATCGAAAGAAAAAAATAAGAAAAATCGAAAGATTTAAGAGAAACTTTACGGGGCGTGTCCATTCGTAATAGAAGGTAGGAGAAATGGGAAGTTTATAAAGGATAAAAAATATAAAAAGGAAGAAAGAATGAAAGAAAGAAGGAAAGAAATTGGGAAAGAAAGATGGTGGAAATGAGAGCGCAGTGAAGAAGAGTGGAAGTGTCGGTGAAATTTACACTTGAAAGGTGCGAATTAACGCTTTCTTTTTCGGCCGTTTAGACGTACCGCCTCGTTAGCGCCATTGTCGTATTCGTCCACTTGTCTATTTTGTTTTTCTTCTCCTTTTTTTTTTTTTTTTTCATTCCAATGGAATCAAGGCGTGCATTATTATATAACAATTTCTCTTTCTCTCTCTCTCTCTCTCTCTCTTTCTCTCTCTCTTTTTTTTCTCTTTCATCTTCTTTTCTATCCTTTCTTTTTCTAGGTGCAGCCTAGAGTACGAGTGTATGGTCGTCATCGGACGATTGTAAGAGGAAGAAAAAAACAAATATAAATTATAAAGAAAAGAAAAAAAAGAGAAAAAAATAGAAGAAATAAAGAAAGGAAAAAAAAAGAAAGAAATTTAGAAAGATTAGAAAGCCAAGAAGAAGATTAAGTGAGATAGACGATAAGCAGATTCGTTTAAGAAACGATCGAACGATCAAATGAATGAATGAATGAATGAATGAATGAATGAATGAATGAAATGATTCACAAGTAATCACGGCCGCTGAAACTGTTACGAGCTTTTGCGAGTTGGAGAGAGAGAGAGAGAGAGAGAGGGAGAGAAAGAGAAAGCAAGAAGAAGAGAGAGAGAGAGATAGAGACAGAGAAACTTGTCTCTCTTCGAATGTACTTACGACGATCGCCGATCTCGAAGGTACGCACAGATTCACTAATTGCAGATCGTTTCGATCCTCCTGCACCGTAGTCCTCCCTTTCGATCTATCCTGAAAGTCCACGGAAATCTCTTTATTCGAGAATGAAGTTTAAGTCGGCGTCCCATAAAAATTCCTAATTTCAATGATCATTCGTGAAATCATTTCGAACGAAATCATCGGATAGATATCGTTTCGATTTAAATACGTAAGGGCACGTTGATTAATCCTTGAAAAAAGAAAAGAAAAGAAAAGAAGAAGAAGAGGAAAAAGAAAAGAGAACGATCGGAATAAAGGATAAGGATAAGATAAGAAATGAAATTAAAATAATACAAAATAGAAAAGAAAAAATAGAAAAGAAAAGAAAAGAAAAGCATGGCGGCTCTTGATAGAGGACATACTTGTAGAGGAGACCATCGAGGTACTAATGATCCAACCTAACCGTGAGTTACATCAACGGTGGCCAGTGTCTTGTAAGTTGCTAAGTGAAAATACGCGTAGATCCTTCGGAGATACAAGAGATCCTCTTTCTCTTCTCTCCGTCTTCCTCTATTTCCATGTAAGAGAAAGAAAGAGACAAAAGGAAGAAGAAGAAGAAGAAGTAGAAGAAGAAGAAGAAGAAGAAGAAGAAGCAGTAAACGGCGTAGGCATAATCCTCGCGAGTCCTATGCCCTTCCTCCTTTTTCCCTTCGGTCCTACCTCTACGTACACATAAACAAGAAATACCTACACGTATATCATGTACAACGACTTCAAACTCGCTTTTTAAATGTATATGTGTACGTGTATGTACGTCTCTGTTCGTGTATATATGTGTATGTGCGTGTGTCTGTGTGTGTTTTTGTTGCTCTGTGTGTGTGTGTGTGTGTGCGTGGCATGGCGTGGCTAATCCTAATACCAGGACCCTGAAACGCCGCACGGCCCATTGGACAAAGGACCCATGACGACGCCTAACCCTGGATACACCACCGGTCGCCATTTATTTATTTCACCCGCCAGCACCTCACTCTTTTTTTAAGATATTACACTTACACATCTCCCGTTTTATTTATTTACGATCGCCGCCACGACATTGGCGTAACCTTTTCATTTTTTTTATTTTTTCTTCTTCTTCTCTTTCCTTTCCTTTCTTTCTCTCTTCCGTGCGTTCTCGTTCGTTCGTTCGTTCGCTATCTAAAGCTCCTTTCTTCTTTTTCTTTTCTTTTTCTCTCTTTTCTTTCTTTTTTTTTTTTTTTTTTAAATTTGAGACAAAGGAGTCAATTTCTTTATTTTTCTTTTTTCTTTTCTCTCCCTCTTTTACCTTTGCCTCTCTTTTTTTCTTTATCCTTTTTAAAAACTTTATTTGAATATTACTTTAACAGTAAATTCAAAATCCCCCGAAATGATTGATAATTACGAAAACATTAATATTAATATTAACATTTCAATGAACATTATTCCTTCGCGATAATTAATAATCATGAAAATCGTGTTAATATTAATTTTATAACGTGTATTGTAATGAGTAGAATGGGAAAGAGAGATATAGGGATAATATAATGGATAGGATCTTTTCGAACGATTGATGATAATGATAAACGTTAATATTAATTTAAATAATGAATATAAATCATCATTTTAATATATTATATAGACTTTGATGAGGGGTTGGAGAGGGGTTGAAGAGAAAAAAAAGGAGTGAAAAAAGAATTGTGCCTAAATATCGTTTAGATAATGGCAATTAGAGTGATCGTTAGGAACAGTCATCTTTTGTTAAATGAAAAATAATGTTCTCATTTAGAACCCTAAGTGCATTGAATATTTTCTAAGGATACGATTTTGTAGTCTCTCACGTCTAACTCTCTCTCTCTCTCTCTCTCTCTCTCTCTCTCTCTCTCTTTCTCTCTTTTACATCCCCCTTTTTCGTGCTTTTATTTTCTCGCAGTCTTAAGAATTTTGCAAGTCAGCGGTCTGAATCGGTATCCCGGAGGTCCTGTTCGCTCTTTGAAAAGATGTGCTTCGTTTATTTCTTCCTTTCATTCTTCTCTCTCTTTCTCTTTCACACTTGCTCGCTCATTCCACTTATGGTTCTTGTGCGGGTGCTGATCGTGACGATGGTTAAACAGTCATACCAACAACAACTTAGTAGTAGAATTCGATAGTGATAGATATTTCTACGTGAGTCTTGAAAAATTTATCTATATATCTATCTCTGTGTATCTCTATCTCTCTCTCTCTCTCTCTCTCTCTCTTTTTAACTTAAGGACTTTCCCCCATAGCCAAGAGTTTCCCATGCGTTACGAGTTTCCAGCACCGACACATTCGATATACAGACGCTATAAATGAGTGAGAAGGGAGAAAAAAAATGAGAACGAGTGTGTGTTAGAGTGTGCGTATGTGTGTGTGTGTGTGTGTGTGTAGAGAAAGAGAGAGAGAGAGAGAGAGAAAAGATTAAAGAAAAAGGGAGAAGGCAAACCAGAGAGGAAGCAAGTGAGAATATATACCTGCTGGTGGATATTAAAGCGAACATCATACCCTCGTCACTTTTACTGGCCCTCTGTTCGTCCTCCTCCCTTCCTCCCTCACACTCTGTCTCTCTCTCTCTCTCTCTCTGTCTCTCTCTTTTTCCCCTCTCGTCGGCATCCTACAAGTTAAACACACGAAAGGAGGATGCTGCACGCAGCACAACTGCAAAGTCAAATCCACAACGATGCCCTTCCCGAAACATATAACCGGCAAGGATCCCTTATGTGTATATATATATATGTGTGTGTGTTTTCTTTTTTTTCTTTTTCTATTATTATTTTTTTTCCCATTTTTTGTCTCTATTTATTTCGTTTCGTTTTTCTACATTTTTTTTGTAAATATTCTTTTTTTCTTTTTAACGATACATAACATTAATGTGTGCGTGCATGCGCGTACGTAAAACGAGAGAGAGAGAGAGAGAGAGAGAGAGCAAGAGCATATTTTTAATTCTTAAATACTATCATTAATTTCTTATCAATTCGAATGTTATCAGAAATTATTGTAATGATTAAATTTCATCGCTTTCGTTCTTACATCGAACGAGTATAAGTAACGTTTTTAATTAAATTAAAAAAAAAAAAAAGAAAAGAAAAAAAAAGAAGAAAAGAGAGAAAAAGAAAAGAAAAGATAAAGGAGATTAACAAATCGATAAAATTACACCGATACGTTAGATTATCATTAATTAATATAGGACAATGTTCAACATACGGATAATAATTTTTAAGGGAGAGAAAAGGGGAATGGGAGAAAAAAAATTTTCGATCGTTCCTATTTTATTATTATTTCGCGGGGGAGTTAATATTGAAAGGATATAAAATATAAATTCGATTGGGCACGTGTTCTTTTAAACTCGACGATTCGTTCAATTTATTCTGACGCGAAAATCACACGTTACCCTTGGCAAATTCGCTATAGGTACTACCTACGTTATACCTTAAGGGCAAAGAAACGAATGCGAGCTTGTTATCGAAAAGATCGCGTCTTTTCTCGCAAGACACGAAAGCCTTCCTCTTCTTATGGTGGCGGTACCCTTAAAAAAATTGTCACTGACAAAGACGCATTCATATACGCATACAAGTACGCATATATAAACACACACACACACATACACACATATATATATATATATATAGGGTGTCCCTTCGCTACTTTATACCAGCTGACACGCACGTTCGTCTCATTACAGTGGAGATTGCACCGGTGCAACGAGTTCTACGTGCCGTGCATAATTTTGGATATAAGTGAGACAGAGAGAGAGAGAGAGAGAGAGAGAGAGAGAGAGATAAGGATAAAATAAATGAGAGAAGAAGGGGAAAATAATAAAAAAAAGTCGCGATGAGTATACATATATATATATATATATATATATATATATATATATGTATATGTTTGTGTGTATGTGTATATCTCTATCATTCTCTCTTTCTTTCTCTCTAGGTACCCTTCCCATCTATCGTGCTTGGAAATCAGTAAAGAAAAGGAAGGAAGTAACAAAAGAGAATTTTGAAAGAGGAGCCGCCACGGGCCAATTCGAGTGGGAGAAATTCTCGCAACATGTGGTTAACGCGAAGTAACGACTCTGCGTTGTAACGTTACTGCTTAGACAGACATATTGTGGCTTTAGTGCTCGCAAGTATATATGTATATATATATATATATATATATATATATATGTACATACATTTATTATATAGAAAAAAAAGTCTTGAAAATTCAACACGAAGGTTCCAACTCTACTTGACACAACTCTCTTTCAGTTCTCTCTCCCTCTCTCTCTCTCTTAGCTCTCTTTTTCTTATTACAAAAAATATTAATTACACGTAGAATTCACGAAGAATTATTTCCAAGATCATATTCGCGTGATCGCGAATATTACGTTTCATAGTGAACGTTTAAATAATATTTTCTAAGAAAGAATTTTCATTATCTAAAGTTTATATATTATGTTTATCTTATCGTTTCGTTTTGTTTTGTATTGTTTTCGAGAAGAATATGTTTAAAAAAGAAGTTTAGAAGCTTATCGTAGAGAAAATCGATGCGGATGGTTCGATGTCCGTATTTAAAGCTTTTTTGAATACACCCACACGCCCAGTTCGATTCGTAGCACAAGCTCCAGTCCGCAGAAACGACGTAAATTTCACGCGTATTTACGTTTATACGATCTTGTGTTCGCAAAAAAAAAGAGAGAAAGAGAGAGAGAGAAAGAGAAAGGGTGGCTCTAAAAATCTCTCGACCGAGAAAAAAAGAACTTGAAGCTTGGCGTTAAAAAATAAACGAAAACAGGAAAAAAGGAACAACAATAACAAGGACATAAAATATTCTCTTGTTATGCGAACTTTTTATGAGACTGAAAATGATCGAAATTTACAAAGAAATTTGTTCTCTCGTCGGAATTGTTCGGATTATTTATTATTATTAACCAAAAAGTAATTTTTATTTATTTTATTTTATTTATTTATTTTTTTTCTTTTTTTTTCAAACGAACGAACGAACGAACGAAACTTCGTAAATATCGAAAAGAAAGAGAGGGAAAGAGAGAGAGAGAGAGAGAGAGAGAGAGAGAGGGAGGGAGGGAGAGAGAGAGGACGGAGGGAAGGGAGAGATCGTATCGCGCTACATTTTGCGACTGCATCCACGTGCGATCGTTTTACTCACGATAAATGTACGTATCGCAAAGAGAAGAGAAAGAACTCTCGCGACGAGAGTAGTCACGCAACGAGTTTGCTATCCGATGTATCTACCTACGTGACGTGCCACCCCTGTCGGCAGATTATCGCGAAAGATGTCTAAGGCGATCTCCTCTCCTTCTTTTCTAAACGACCGAACGGAAGGAAATTTTTGGAAAGGCACGTATATCCATTATTATCAAATTTTACATTTACGTGACGGCGCAAAGATCCAAAATTTTCGAATCAATTATAATCGTTCTTGTCGTTTTAACCATCAATGATTTACGTAACGTCATTAAATTCATTATTAATTGACAATACTTAAATATACGCTTAAGATTATATAAAATTTATTTTATAGAAATGAAAAACATGGTCCTTTCTGTCCACTTCGAATTTATTCTTCTGAAAAATCACTGACACGTACTACTAATATTGTAAAACATTCCCAAAAATACTAATCCAGACTTTCTATAATACGTTCATTTTGGTATTTATCGATTTAACAGTAGTCTTGTTAGCGTAATATATGGATAACAAAAACTTAACGGTTTTTTCAGTCACTGGAAATAATATCAGTATCAAAATCAAACCGGTTTTAAATCCCTAGATGGGGGTGTTTATTACCGAGTATAAAGGTGTGTCTATATGTTTGAATTGGAGGGGAGTTTTACCGAAAAGGGGGTTATAACTAAAGAGGGGATGCCTATCCGTAACTTCAACAGAAAGTTGCCACTCCCCTATCAAAGTAAGCCACGCCCCATCAAAGTGAACCACGCCCCATCAAAGTGAACCACGCCCTATAAAAGTGAACCACGCCTCACCGAAGATAGTCATGCCCTACCGTTAAGTTACCCAAGACCCCACCAAAGTTAGAACCGCCCTCTGGTAAGTTAGCCTGCTCCTTCACCAATTGGTCCTGCCCCCACTCTATTTAAACCCGCCCCCTCCAAAATTAGTCATGCCCAACCCCAACGCCCTGAAGACAATTAACCACGCCTTTTCTCTAGTTAAATACGTCCCCATTCTTGTTATCCACGCCTCCTTCTAAGTTAGTCACGACCCCGTCGAAATTAATAAGACTCTCTCCGTTATTAGCCACGCCCCTGTTAAAGTTAGTCACTCCCTCATCGCCGCAGAACTTCCCCCGGCGCCAATGACAACGCCCTTACCTTAGTAAAACACTCCCTTTCCATAAACTTAAAGCCGATATGATTTTTATTTTGTTATTGTACCAATGAAGCTATATCAAAAATGATAAGTGAACGAAATGAATAAATACCGATATTTTTTTCTTTTCCTAATACAATATGTTAAGACTAAGAAGTATTTTTCTCTACAATGAAGTAAATTTATAATATAAGTCATATTTTATTTTAAAAAGTAATAAAAGTAGAAGAATTAAGAAAAATTGAATAAAAAAAGAATCGATTAAATGTTTGCGAGAAGATCAAGGAAAACGATCGAGAAAGAATCTTTCGATCTTACTAAGGCTCTGTCGGGTCGTGCGAGGCAGTTAGTCGCATTAGCGCCGCAATGAAAGCGTAGCTCGCACCCGAGGTCTGCAATCGTTTTCGATCGGTGCACGCTCGAATGCACTCGCGTTCGCGAGCCAGGCCGATCTTAATTACAATCGCAAATGAGACGGCGAGCGGATAATTGCGGACTATGTTGCAAGTATCCACAAAGTTGTTCGACCGTTTATCCTGAGCAAAGCTACTCTGCATTGCCACGAATCGATCTCTAATATATGGATTTAGACTTACTAAATCTAATCGATTTTTTTCCTTTTTTTTTAATATTGACATAAAAGTAATGTTAAGGTATAATTATGAACACATAGTAATTTATACATTAAAATTATTAATATCAATGAAAGAAAATGTTGAAAGAATTCATGTAAATAAACTGTTAAATGTTGCTTAGAAACAACTACTGAATATTAGAAAAATATTGTATACTTGTTATAAAATGTCCGATACATATTCATTAAAAGTAACACACTGATGTAACAAAATTCAGAATCAGGAAATACATTAAACGTTGCTGAGCAACACGATACGTAAATCGTTGATAAGAATAGCTGGTGTACATGTAGATTAAAAAAAAAAAAAAAAAAAAAAAGAAAAAAAAAAGAAAAAAAAACAGAAAAAAAAGAATAAAGGAAAAAAGAAAAAAAAATACAGAAAGATTACGTGCATAAAAGGAGAGAGTGCTCGTTTATCTTATCTGACTGTTACAAAATTATTTATATCGAAGAGAGGAGAGCTGCTATCGAAGGATACCGGGAAAATAGCTAGACGCTAAATTGTTATTTAATTTTCCTTTTTTTCTGGTTTTTTTTCTTTTTTTCTTCTTCTTACAGATCAAAATATTGAAACACCTACGCTACAATTTCTTAATCGATCCAAATGTTTTCTAAGAAATAGATATTAGAGATTAAATTAAAATTGGTTAAGAAATTCAACGCATATGTCTATCGAGAGAAACGTAGAGAAAGAGAAAAAGAGAGAGAGAGAGAGAGAGAGAGAGAGAGATCCACACGATTTCCGGGAATAATAATAGAAGTCGAAGGACCATTTTGTTCTTTCTTTCTTTTTCAACCAGTTTTAGAATTGGGGGAGAGAGGATATAGGTTCAAAAGGAAGACAGAAAAAGAGGAAGGGGTGATGGAGGAGAGGGTAGGGACGAAGGGCGAAGAGTAATGAGTATAATCAAAACGGTTTGGTAGAAAAGTAGCCGCGAGCCATATATCGTTTCTCTATGTATATACATGCATATGTGTACACTTATATATACATATGTGTACGCGTGTGTATGTGTATGCGTGTGGTTTAGTTACGAATCCGCACTTTTGGATTTGAATTTCGAGTAGACTTTACTTCTTGATAATGTTCGCCGGTCACGCAGGCGCCATCTGATGGACGAACAAATTGCTGGTCTTCGAATCTATTCTATCCGCCCTCTTCTATGCTTCTTTCTAGTTCGACACTATATTGTTCCTCACTGCTAGTTCTGGCCACCCTCTTTTTCCTACCTACCTACCTACCTACTTACTTACCTACCTACTGACTTACCTACTCACCACCACCCTTCTACCCTCTGATTTCTGCTACCTTCTCATAAGAAGAACGTCTATAGCTACCGGGCACAAAATTTACCAAACGAGAAATCCTCTCTATTCGCAGATGTTCGAATTGATGGAGAACATTGTTTTTCTTTTTCTATCTGCGCGTATGTTTTCTCTCTCTTTCTCTCTCTCTCTCTCTCTTTCTTTCTTTCTTTTTTCTCTCTTCTTTTCGTCTATTCTCTCTTTATCCTCAAAATTATTTTCCTAGACTTTTGTGACTATTATACTTTTTTTCTTTCGAAGAATTTCAAAGAATAAGAAGAAGAAGAAGGAGAAGAGGAGGAGGAGGAGGAAGGTAAATACATAAAGAAAAAGGAATATCGACTTAATGAGATTTTCCCCCACCTTCCTTCATCACCCATTGGCACATGGGAGAATAGTAACGATAAAAATTATACAAATGGAAAAGAGAATTGATCCAGGTAGATCGCGATCATCATCATCATCATCATCATCAAAGAAGAAAAATCATGTATCAGGCTGCTGACTTCAGGTATAAATGGTGCCGGTCAGGGGATAGGACGTTGAGAAAGAAACAAAGAGTACCGGATGGTATGCGAGAGAAAGAAGAGGACCGCAAAGAAGATTCGGGGAGAGAAGATGAAATTACCTTTTTCGAGTCTCCCACACATACACACGTGATATCCCACCCACACACTTGGATCGTTCAACGAGTAATATATATTATATACATATATATATATATATATATATATATATATATATATATATATACATACATACACACATGTGTATATGTGTATACGTGTATTTCTCTCTGCCTTTGGGATATTGAGACTCGTAGATTTATGTAGGTACGAGAAGATATTATGGTGGGTAAACTATGAAAGTAGTTGCCTAACTTAGAACTCTAACTCTCTTGGTTATAAACTACCTTTTTAGGTAGCCAAACTGTCTTTGTTCGAGTCGGTTTCCTTTCTTTTCTTTTCTCCTTTTTTCCTTTTGAACCTCTCATTTCTTTAAATTCAAAATTCTAA